>NW_026287003.1:0-10000 GCF_023373465.1 Oncorhynchus keta | reverse complement strand
ATTCAGTCAGTAGGTTAACGTGTTCAGTCATCGAGGGTTGTGATTCAGTCAGTAGGTTAACGTGTTCAGTCATCGAGGGTTGTGATTCAGTCAGTAGGTTAACGTGTTCAGTTATCCGTGTATGGGGTTCCTGTATGAGCAGCTAGAGCAGGATGTGGTTAACAGACTGTACTAACACCCAGGTCGGCTTCACTCCACACCCCAGTCGGTTACACACAAGCTCCCTGGGTGTCTCGCCTGCTTCCTACTGCCTGTGAAACCAGGAAGTGTGTTGGTGCTCGGGCGACGAGGACCGGGAATGCTGATCTTGTTCTCTCTCCGCCCGCTGTGGATGAGGCTCACTGTGTGAATGTGTGTGTGTGTGTATGTGTGTGTGTGTTGTGTGTGCGTGTGTGTGTGTGCATCTGTGTGTGTGCGAGAGGGAGAGAGAGCCAGAGAAAAGGCTCAGTAGTGGGTGGCCCAGAAAGGTGTGTGTGTGTGTGTGTGTGTGTGTGTGTGTGTGTGTGTGTGTGTGTGTCAACAGACTGTAGCTCCATAGGCGCTGCCTGTCTGCGCTGAGATCCATCCCATTAGATGATTCTCCAGACTTTAGGTGGCTGCTGTCTGCTGTCTGCTGTCTGCTGTGTGTGTGTGTGTGTGTGTGTGTGTGTGTGTGTGTGTGTGTGTGTGTGTGTGTGTGTGTGTGTGTGTGTGTGTGTGTGTGTGTGTGTGTGTGTGTGTGTGTGTGTGTGTGTGTGTGATAGAAAGAGATTGTGTGAAGTGTAAAGCAGGGCACCGCCAGTCGCTCTGGGTGTCGTTGCCAATGCATGTTTTCTTGGCTGTGGACCAGTACATTCTGTTAAACCAGTGCATTCTGTTAGACCAGTACATTACATTCTGTTAGACCAGTACATTCTGTTAGACCAGTGCATTCTGTTAGACCAGAGCATTCTGTTAGACCAGAGCATTCTGTTAGACCAGAGCATTCTGTTAGACCAGTGCATTCTGTTAGACCAGAGCATTCTGTTAGACCAGTACATTCTGTTAGACCAGAGCATTCTGTTAGACCAGTACATTCTGTTAGACCAGAGCATTCTGTTAGACCAGAGCATTCTGTTAGACCAGTACATTCTGTTAGACCAGAGCATTCTGTTAGACCAGACATTCTGTTAGACCAGAGCATTCTGTTAGACCAGAACATTCTGTTAGACCAGTACATTCTGTTAGACCAGAGCATTCTGTTAGACCAGAACATTCTGTTAGACCAGTACATTCTGTTAGACCAGTGCATTCTGTTAGACCAGAGCATTCTGTTAGACCAGAGCATTCTGTTAGACCAGTACATTCTGTTAGACCAGAGCATTCTGTTAGACCAGAACATTCTGTTAGACCAGAGCATTCTGTTAGACCAGAACATTCTGTTAGACCAGTACATTCTGTTAGACCAGTACATTCTGTTAGACCAGAGCATTCTGTTAGACCAGAACATTCTGTTAGACCAGTACATTCTGTTAGACCAGTACATTCTGTTAGACCAGTACATTCTGTTAGACCAGTACATTCTGTTAGACCAGTACATTCTGTTAGACCAGAACATTCTGTTAGACCAGAGCATTCTGTTAGACCAGTACATTCTGTTAGACCAGTACATTCTGTTAGACCAGAGCATTCTGTTAGACCAGACATTCTGTTAGACCAGTACATTCTGTTAGACCAGAGCATTCTGTTAGACCAGTACATTCTGTTAGACCAGTACATTCTGTTAGACCAGAGCATTCTGTTAGACCAGTACATTCTGTTAGACCAGAGCATTCTGTTAGACCAGTACATTCTGTTAGACCAGAACATTCTGTTAGACCAGTACATTCTGTTAGACCAGTACATTCTGTTAGACCAGTACATTCTGTTAGACCAGAGCATTCTGTTAGACCAGTACATTCTGTTAGACCAGTAGCATTCTGTTAGACCAGTACATTCTGTTAGACCAGAGCATTCTGTTAGACCAGTACATTCTGTTAGACCAGAACATTCTGTTAGACCAGAGCATTCTGTTAGACCAGTACATTCTGTTAGACCAGTGCATTCTGTTAGACCAGAACATTCTGTTAGACCAGAACATTCTGTTAGACCAGTACATTCTGTTAGACCAGTACATTCTGTTAGACCAGAGCATTCTGTTAGACCAGTACATTCTGTTAGACCAGAACATTCTGTTAGACCAGTACATTCTGTTAGACCAGTACATTCTGTTAGACCAGTACATTCTGTTAGACCAGTACATTCTGTTAGACCAGTACATTCTGTTAGACCAGAACATTCTGTTAGACCAGTACATTCTGTTAGACCAGTACATTCTGTTAGACCAGACATTCTGTTAGACCAGTGCATTCTGTTAGACCAGAACATTCTGTTAGACCAGTACATTCTGTTAGACCAGAGCATTCTGTTACATTCTGTTAGACCAGTACATTCTGTTAGACCAGTACATTCTGTTAGACCAGTACATTCTGTTAGACCAGAGCATTCTGTTAGACCAGAGTTCTGTTAGACCAGTACATTCTGTTAGACCAGTACATTCTGTTAGACCAGTACATTCTGTTAGACCAGAGCATTCTGTTAGACCAGTACTGATTCTGTTAGACCAGTGCATTCTGTTAGACCAGAGCATTCTGTTAGACCAGAGCATTCTGTTAGACCAGTACATTCTGTTAGACCAGAGCATTCTGTTAGACCAGAGCATTCTGTTAGACCAGTACATTCTGTTAGACCAGTACATTCTGTTAGACCAGAGCATTCTGTTAGACCAGTACATTCTGTTAGACCAGTACATTCTGTTAGACCAGAGCATTCTGTTAGACCAGAACATTCTGTTAGACCAGTACATTCTGTTAGACCAGAACATTCTGTTAGACCAGAACATTCTGTTAGACCAGTACATTCTGTTAGACCAGAGCATTCTGTTAGACCAGAACATTCTGTTAGACCAGTACATTCTGTTAGACCAGAGCATTCTGTTAGACCAGAACATTCTGTTAGACCAGTACATTCTGTTAGACCAGTACATTCTGTTAGACCAGTGCATTCTGTTAGACCAGAACATTCTGTTAGACCAGTACATTCTGTTAGACCAGTACATTCTGTTAGACCAGAACATTCTGTTAGACCAGTACATTCTGTTAGACCAGAACATTCTGTTAGACCAGAACATTCTGTTAGACCAGAGCATTCTGTTAGACCAGTACATTCTGTTAGACCAGAGCATTCTGTTAGACCAGACATTCTGTTAGACCAGAACATTCTGTTAGACCAGTACATTCTGTTAGACCAGAGCATTCTGTTAGACCAGACATTCTGTTAGACCAGTACATTCTGTTAGACCAGTGCTGCTGGAAGGAGAGCATTGAGATCAGATAATATGACATTCTGCTAATCGCTCTGGGATATCTGGAGGTAAATAGACCGCTTTCTTTAGAGAGAGAAAAAAACCAAACCATCATCAAAACGACTCCGTATCTCCCAAAGTTGAAATAGCGGAGTGAGTGAAATCTCTAGCAGACTTCGTCCGGCTCATGTGGCTTTATCAACAAAGATACCCTGCACAGCTGGGAGAGGAGCAGGTGAAGGTATCAACAGGGTTCTTTAGAAGGTGTATCTTCTTCATGGGCTTTAGAGTGAATCAAGGGGTTCATCCCACGTGGAACCCCATTCCCTAACGCAACCTACCCAACTTGTCCCAGTGAGGTCAGAACACTTCTGGAGAAAACATACAAAAAGAACGAGGGAATGTTGAGCTGTTCTGGGAACAGAGCTGTGCCGTACAGAAGGAAGGAGGAATGCTTGCTGAGTGGTTTTTCTTAAACTTGCCTTGACTCACTGCTTTATTTCCAGCCGAAGGTTTAGGGAAGGTAACAGAGAGAGAGAGGGAAGGAGTGGGAGAGAAGAGAGAGAGTGTGAGAGAGAGCATGAGAGAGAGAGAAAGAGAAAGAGAGCATGAGAGAGAGAGAGAGAGAGGGAGAGGGAGAGAGGGAGGGAGAGTCAAAAAGAGTGAGATAGAAAGAAAGAAAGAGAAAGCGAGAGGGTACCTGGCAGTAAACCAAAAATATACAAAAATAATGATTTTCCAGGGAAGATCCAGATCTCAGGGAATTAGACCAAAGTTCTCAGTTTGGTACACAATATATAGAGTACTGCACACACTACAATTACTTAGGTTTAAAAATAAGTTGAACTGGACACCGAGAAAGCACGCAGGGCATTCTACGCCATCAAGAAACACATTTAAATACCTATTCAAATGTGTCTAAAACAAAATTAATGTGTCTTTGAACCAATTGCACTTTATGGCAGCGAGGTGTGGGGTCCACTTTATGGCAGCGAGGTGTGGGGTCCACTTTATGGCAGCGAGGTGTGGGGTCCACTTTATGGCAGCGAGGTGTGGGGTCCACTTTATGGCAGCGAGGTGTGGGGTCCACTTTATGGCAGCGAGGTGTGGGGTCCACTTTATGGCAGCGAGGTGTGGGGTCCACTTTATGGCAGCCACTTTATGGCAGCGTGTGGGGTCCACTTTTTATGGCAGCGAGGTGTGGGGTCCACTTTATGGCAGCCACTTTATGAGGTGTGGGGTCCACTTTATGGCAGCGAGGTGTCCACTTTTCATGGTCCACTTTATGGCAGCGGTGTGGGGTCCACTTTATGGGGTCCACTTTATGGCAGCGAGGTGTGGGGTCCACTTTATGGCAGCGAGGTGTGGGGTCCACTTTATGGCAGCGAGGTGTGGGGTCCACTTTATGGCAGCGAGGTGTGGGGTCCACTTTATGGCAGCGAGGTGGGGGTCCAGGCAGCGAGGTGTGGGGTCCACTTTATGGCAGCCACTTTATGAGCGAGGTGTGGGGTCCACTTTATGGCAGCGAGGTGTGGGGTCCACTTTATGGCAGCGAGGTGTGGGGTCCACTTTATGGCAGCGAGGTGTGGGGTCCACTTTATGGGGGTCAGCGAGGTGTGGGGTCCACTTTATGGCAGCGAGGTGTGGGGTCCACTTTGGCAGCGAGGTGTGGGGTCCACTTTATGGCAGAGGTGTGGGGTCCACTTTATGGCAGCGAGGTGTGGGGTCCACTTTATGGCAGCGAGGTGTGGGGTCCACTTTATGGCAGCGACTTTAAATGTGGGGTCCACTTTATGGCAGCGAGGTGTGGGGTCCACTTTATGGCAGCGAGGTGTGGGGTCCACTTTATGGCAGGCAGTTGTGGGGTGTGGGGTCCACTTTATGGCAGCGAGGTGTGGGGTCCACTTTATGGCAGTGAGGTGTGGGGTCCACTTTATGGCAGCGAGGTGTGGGGTCCACTTTATGGTCACTTTATGCAGCGAGGTGTGGGGTCCACTTTATGGCAGCGAGGTGTGGGGTCCACTTTATGGCAGCGAGGTGTGGGGTCCACTTTATGGCAGCGAGGTGTGGGGTCCACTTGCAAAACAAGATTCCATCCAAAGGGACAAACACCCCATTGAAACCCTGCATGCAGAGTTCTGTAGGATTCTCCTACATGTCCAGAGGAAAACTACAAACAATGCACGCAGGGCAGAATTAGGCCAATATACACTAATAATACAAACTCAAAAAATATCTAAATTACAGTGACCCCCTCTCATACCATTACCAAGCCCTGCAATAGCGAGAGCTGAGCAAAGAAAAGAGTCCCCTCACCAGCTGGTCCTGGGGGTGAGATCACAAACCTGTTCTACTAACACACTGAAGCCTCAGTCCCCTCATCCAGCTGGTCCTGGGGCTGAGTTCACAAACCTGTTCTACTAACACACTGAAGCCTCAGTCCCCTCATCCAGCTGGTCCTGGGGCTGAGTTCACAAACCTGTTCTACTAACACACTGAAGCCAAACCTGGGGGTGAGATCACAAACCTGTTCTAAACACACTGAAGCCTCAGTCCCCTCATCCAGCTGGTCCTGGGGCTGAGATCACAAACCTGTTCTACTAACACACTGAAGCCTCAGTCCCCTCATCCAGCTGGTCCTGGGGCTGAGATCACAAACCTGTTCTAAACATACTGAAGCCTCAGTCCCCTCATCCAGCTGGTCGTGGGGCTGAGTTCACAAACCAGTTCTACTAACACACTGAAGCCTCCCCCTCATCCAGCTGGTCCTGGGGCTGAGATCACAAACCTGTTCTACTAACACACTGAAGCCTCAGTCCCCTCATCCAGCTGGTCCTGGGGCTGAGTTCACAAACCTGTTCTAGTAACACACTGAAGCCTCAGTCCCCTCATCCAGCTGGTCCTGGGGCTGAGTTCACAAACCAGTTCTACTAACACACTGAAGCCTCAGTCCCCTCATCCAGCTGGTCCTGGGGCTGAGTTCACAAACCTGTTCTACTAACACACTGAAGCCTCAGTCCCCTCATCCAGCTGGTCCTGGGGCTGAGTTCACAAACCAGTTCTACTAACACACTGAAGCCTCAGTCCCCTCATCCAGCTGGTCCTGGGGCTGAGTTCACAAACCTGTTCTACTAACACACTGAAGCCTCAGTCCCCTCATCCAGCTGGTCCTGGGGCTGAGTTCACAAACCAGTTCTACTAACACACTGAAGCCTCAGTCCCCTCATCCAGCTGGTCCTGGGGCTGAGTTCACAAACCAGTTCTACTAACACACTGAAGCCTCAGTCCCCTCATCCAGCTGGTCCTGGGGCTGAATTAGCAAACCAGTTCTACTAACACACTGAAGCCTCAGTCCCCTCATCCAGCTGGTCCTGGGGCTGAGTTCACAAACCAGTTCTACTAACACACTGAAGCCTCAGTCCCCTCATCCAGCTGGTCCTGGGGCTGAGTTCACAAACCAGTTCTACTAACATACTGAAGCCTCAGGACCAGAACATCCAATCAATCAGGATAAACCAAATTACAACACAGTCAAAACAAAACTACATTACTTATTGGGAAACACAAGCACAAAGCAAAATGCAGTGCTATCTGGCCCTAAATCGACAGTACACCGTGGCTAAATATTTGACCATGGTTACTGATTAAAACCTTAGAAAAACCTTGACAAAGTACAGGCTCAGTGAGCACAGCCTTGCCATTGAGAAGGGTAGACACAGGAAAACCTGGCTCCCTGTAGAGGAAAGGCTGTGTAACCACTGCACCACAGCAGAACCTGAGACAGAGCTGCATTTTCTGACAAAATGTAAAAAATCTCAAACAATTAGAGAGTGTAAATTCTCCAAATTTGAAACCCTTATTCAAGGTTTCAAAGACCTCTCTGATGAGAGTAGGCTACCCGTCCTGCTGGGGGACGACGCAGAGAGCTGTGGGATGGCAGCGCATTACTGTCTAACAGACCAATCAACCTGCACATGTCCAGAGCATGCTGTTTATACCACAACATACAGCATACCTAAGCTAACCTAGCGTACCCAGAGCATGCTGTTTATACCACAACATACAGCATACCTAAGCTAACCTAGCGTACCCAGAGCATTCTCTTTATAACACTACATACATTATACCTAAATTAACCTAGCGTACCCAGATCATTCTCTTTATAACACAACATACTGCACACCTAAGCTAACCTAGCGTACCCAGAGCATTCTCTTTATAACACAACATACAGCATACCTAAGCTAACCTAGCGTACCCAGAGCATTCTCTTTATAACACAACATACAGCAGACCTAAGCTAACCTAGCGTACCCAGAGCATTCTCTTTATAACACAACATACAGCATCCCTAAGCTAACCTAGCATACCCCCGAGCATGCTCTTTATAAAACAACATACAGCATACCTAAGCTAACCTAGCGTACCCAAGAGCATGGTCTTTATATCACAACATACAGCATACCTAAGCTAACCTAGCGTACCCAAGAGCATGCTCTTTATAACACAACATACATTATACCTAAGCTAACCTAGCGTACCCAAGAGCATGCTCTTTATAACACAACATACATTATACCTAAGCTAACCTAGCTTACCCAAGAGCATGCTCTTTATATCACAACATACAGCATACCTAAGCTAACCTAGCGTACCCAGAGCATGCTGTTTATACCACAACATACAGCATACCTAAGCTAACCTAGCGTACCCAGAGCATTCTCTTTATAACACTACATACATTATACCTAAATTAACCTAGCGTACCCAGAGCATTCTCTTTATAACACAACATACAGCATACCTAAGTTAACCTAGCGTACCCAGAGCATGCTCTTTATAACACAACATACAGCATACCTATACCTCCTAAAGTATACCATTATAGATTTAGGAGATTTCTCATCTCCTAAAGTATACTATTATAGATCCACATACCAGTATAGATTTTTTTACAATCTATAAAGCCTCCCAAGTGGCGCAGCGGTCTAAGGCACTGCATCTCAGTGCAAGAGGTGACACTACAGCCCCTGGTTCAAATCCAGGCTGAATCCCATCTGGCTGTTATTTGGAGTCCCATATGGTGGTGAAACAATTGGCCCAGGTCATCCAGGTTTGGCCTGGGGTAGGGCCGTCATTGTAAATAAGAATGTGTTCATAGCTGACTTGCCTCATTAAATAAATACATAATATAGGTATATTGATAAAGAGAGAACATGTCTAACAATTAGACAACACTCAGTTTTCTCCTTTGTTTGCTTGAGCATTTAAAACCAATCAGAATAGAGAAAGCCCAACATCCATCTAATAGAAGACATACATGTGATGTTTTGACCCCTAAATGGATGTGATTTGGGTATTCACGGGGCGGCAGGGTAGCCTAGGGTAGCCTAGAGCGTTGGACTAGTAACCGGAAGGTTGCAAGTTCAAACCCCTGAGCTGACAAGGTACAAAATCTGTCGTTCTGCCCCTGAACAGGCAGTTAACCCACTGTTCCTAGGCCGTCATTGAAAATAAGAATTTGTTCTTAACTGACTTGCCTGGTTAATAAAGGTAAAACAATTCAGGTATTGGGTAATTGAGTATTGCATAGCTAAGGTTTTTTGTGACAATGCTAATAAACCAAGTCATCATTTCTGGCCATGTATGTATTTCCATGTGGTGAAGGCGACATGGGGATGCTGCCTTGTATGAAGCCGAGACTGGACATAGATCATGATCTGTATCCTGGGTCTAAATGAGAAGAGATCTGGATTAGTGATGATGATGGTAACTAAGGTGTTGCTGCGGTACAGTACCGACACAGACATATGGAAGAGTGTCCACACTATACACAGCCTGACTCAGAGGAGGAGCTACACTCTAAAACCGTCACACAGCCTGACTCAGAGGAGGAGCTACACACTAAAACCGTCACACAGCCTGACTCAGAGGAGGAGCTACACTCTAAAACCGTCACACAGCCTGACTCAGAGGAGGAGCTACACTCTAAAACACGCAGCACAGTGTTTGACCGTCACACATCTCTGCTGCAGCACTGACCGTCCTCATCACCATCTCTGCTGCAGCTGTTAATGCTCACACAGTGTTTGACCGTCCTCATCACCATCTCTGCTGCAGCTGTTAATGCTCACACAGTGTTTGACCGTCCTCATGTTAATGCTCACCATCTCTGCTGCAGCTGTTAATGCTCACACAGTGTTTGACCGTCCTCATCACCATCTCTGCTGCAGCTGTTAATGCTCACACAGTGTTTGACCGTCCTCATCACCATCTCTACTGCAGCTGTTAATGCTCACACAGTGTTTGACCGTCCTCATCACCATCTCTACTGCAGCTGTTAATGCTCACACAGTGTTTGACCGTCCTCATCACCATCTCTGCTGCAGCTGTTAATGCACACAGTGTTTGACCGTCCTCATCACCATCTCTACTGCAGCTGTTAATGCAGTGTTTGACTGCAGCTGTTAATGCTCACACAGTGTTTGACCGTCCTCATCACCATCTCTGCTGCAGCTGCAGCTGTTAATGCTCACACAGTGTTTGACCGTCCTCATCACCATCTCTGCTGCAGCTGTTAATGCTCACACAGTGTTTGACCGTCCTCATCACCATCTCTGCTGCAGCTGTTAATGCTCA
>NW_026287002.1:0-6017 GCF_023373465.1 Oncorhynchus keta | reverse complement strand
CAGCTAGATCTCTTGTCTCTATTATAATATGACTGACCATCTAGATCTACTGTCTCCATTGTAATATGACAGACCAGCTAGATCTACTGTCTCTATTATATTATGACAGACCAGCTAGATCTGCTGTCTCGATTATAATTATGACCGACCAGCTAGATCTACTATCGCTATTATATTATGACAGACCAGCTAGGTCTACTGTCTCTATTATAATATGACAGACCAGATAGATCTACTGTCTCTATTATAATATGACAGACCAGATAGATCTACAGTCTCTATTATATTATGACAGACCAGCTAGATCTACTGTCTCTATTATATTATGACAGACCAGCTAGATCTGCTGTCTCGATTATAATTATGACCGACCAGCTAGATCTACTATCGCTATTATATTATGACAGACCAGCTAGGTCTACTGTCTCTATTATAATATGACAGACCAGCTAGATCTACTGTCTCCATTATATTATGACAGACCAGCTAGATCTACTGTCTCTATTATAATATGTCAGACCAGCTAGATCTACAGTCTCTATTATATTATGACAGACCAGCTAGATCTACTGTTTCTATTATAATGTGACAGACCAGCTAGATCTACTGTCTCTATTATATTATGACAGACCAGCTAGATCTACTGTTTCTATCATATTATTACAGTCCAGCTAGATCTACTGTCTCTATTATAATATGACAGACCAGCTAGATCTACTGTCTCTATTATAATATGACAGACCAGCTAGATCTACTGTCTCTATTATCATATGACAGACCAGCTAGATCTACTGTTTGTCACGCCTTGGTCATTGTATTTTGTGTTTTGTTATATGTTTGGGTTATATGTTTGGGTTGGTGTGACATGGTGTTGTTGGGTGGAGTTGGTGTGACATGTTGTTTTCATTATTGGGGTTTGTAGTATTTGGGTTCGCGGCTAATTAGGGGGTGTTGTATAGGCTTGGCTGCCTGAGCGATTCTCAATCAGAGTCAGGTGATCCTCGTTGTCTCTGATTGGGAACCGTATTTAGGGAGCCATAGTTTCGCTTTGTATTTCGTGGGTGTTTGTACCTGTATCTGTGTTGTAGTCACCAGATAGGCTGTAATAAGTTTCACGTTCCGTTTGTTGTTTTTGTATTTAGTTATTTCATGTATCGTTTTGTTTTCTTCATTAAAGATCATGAGTAACAAACACGCTGCATTTCGGTCCGACTCTCTTTCTTCAACAGACGAACGCCGTTACACTGTCTCCATTATATTATGACAGAACGGCTAGATCTACTGTCTCCATTATATTATGACAGAACGGCTAGATCTACTGTCTCCATTATATTATGACAGAACGGCTAGATCTACTGTCTCTATTATATTATGACCGACCAGCTAGATCTACTCTCTCTATTATATTATGACAGACCAGCTAGATCTACGGTCTCTATTATAATATGACAGACCAGCTACATCTACTGTCTCTATTATAATATGACAGACCAGCTAGATCTACTGTCTCTATTATAATATCACAGACCAGCTAGATCTACTGTCTCCATTATATTATGACAGACCAGCTAGATCTACTGTCTCTATTATAATATCAAGGACCAGCTAGATCTACTGTCTATAATATAATATCACAGACCAGCTAGATCTACTGTCTCTATTATAATATGTCAGACCAGCTAGATCTACTGTTTCTATTATAATGTGACAGACCAGCTAGATCAACTGTCTCTATTATATTATGACAGACCAGCTAGATCTACTGTTTCTATCATATTATTACAGACCAGCTAGATCTACTGTCTCAATTATATTATGACAGACCAGCTAGATCTAATGTCTCTATTATAATATGACAGACCAGCTAGATCTACTGTCTCTATTATAATATGACAAACCAGCTAGATCTACTGTCTCTATTATATTATGACAGAACAGCTAGATCTACTGTTTCTATTATATTATGACAGACCAGCTAGATCTACTGTCTCTATTATATTATGACAGACCAGCTAGATCTACTGTCTCTATAGTATTATGACAGACCAGCTAGATCTACTGTCTCTAATTATAATATGACAGACCAGCTAGATCTACAGTCTCTTATAATATGACAGACCAGCTAGATCAACTGTTTCTATCATATTATTACAGACCAGCTAGATCTACTGTCTCGATTATAATTATGACCGACCAGCTAGATCTACTATCGCTATTATATTATGACAGACCAGCTAGATCTACTGTCTCCATTATATTATGACAGACCAGCTAGATCTACTGTCTCTATTATATTATGACAGACCAGCTACATCTACTGTCTCTATTATATTATGACAGACCAGCTAGATCTACTGTCTCCTGTTTCTATCATATTATTACAGACCAGCTAGATCTACTGTCTCGATTATATTATGAGAGACCAGCTAGATCTACTGTCTATATTATAATATGACAAACCAGCTAGATCTACTGTCTCTATTATCATATGACAGACCAGCTAGATCTACTGTCTCCATTATATTATGACAGACCAGCTAGATCTACTGTCTCTATTAAAATATGTAAGACCAGCTAGATCCACTGTCTCTATTATAATATGACACACCAGCTAGATCTACTGTCTCTATTATCATATGACAGACCAGCTAGATCTACTGTCTCTATTATAATATGACAGACCAGCTAGATCTACTGTGTCTATCATATTATTACAGACCAGACCAGCTAGATCAACTGTCTCTATTATATTATGACGGACCAGCTAGATCTACTGTCTCTAATATAATATGACGGACCAGCTAGATCTATTGTCTCTATTATAATATGACTGACCATCTAGATCTACTGTCTCCATTGTAATATGACAGACCAGCTAGATCTACTGTCTCTATTATAATATGACAGACCAGCTAGATCTACTGTCTCTATTATATTATGACAGACCAGCTAGATCTACTGTCTCTATTATATTATGACAGACCAGCTAGATCTACTGTCTCTATTATAATATGACAGACCAGCTAGATCTACTGTCTCTATTATAATATGACAGACCAGCTAGATCTACTGTCTCTATTATAATATGACAGACCAGCTAGATCTACTGTCTCTATTATATTATGACGGACCAGCTAGATCTACTGTCTCTATTATAATATGACGGACCAGCTAGATCTACTTGTCTCTATTATAATATGACTGACCATCTAGATCTACTGTCTCCATTGTAATATGACAGACCAGCTAGATCTACTGTCTCTATTATATTATGACAGACCAGCTAGATCTACTGTCTCTATTATAATATGACAGACCAGCTAGATCTACTGTCTCTATTATATTATGACAGACCAGCTAGATCTACTGTCTCTATTATAATATGACAGACCAGCTAGATCTACTGTCTCTATTATAATATGACAGACCAGATAGATCTACAGTCTCTATTATATTATGACAGACCAGCTAGATCTACTGTCTCTATTATATTATGACAGACCAGCTAGATCTGCTGTCTCTATTATAATTATGACAGACCAGCTAGATCTACTATCTCTATTATATTATGACAGACCAGCTAGGTCTACTGTCTCTATTATAATATGACAGACCAGCTAGATCTACTGTCTCCATTATATTATGACAGACCAGCTAGATCTACTGTCTCTATTATAATATGTCAGACCAGCTAGATCTACTGTCTCTATTATATTATGACAGACCAGCTAGATCTACTGTTTCTATTATAATGTGACAGACCAGCTAGATCTACTGTCTCTATTATATTATGACAGACCAGCTAGATCTACTGTTTCTATCATATTATTACAGTCCAGCTAGATCTACTGTCTCTATTATAATATGACAGACCAGCTAGATCTACTGTCTCTATTATAATATGACAGACCAGCTAGATCTACTGTCTCTATTATCATATGACAGACCAGCTAGATCTACTGTTTGTCACGCCTTGGTCATTGTATTTTGTGTTTTTGTTATATGTTTGGGTTATATGTTTGGGTTGGGTGTGACATGGTGTTGTTGGGTGGGTTGACCATGTTGTTTTCGTATTGGGGTTTGTAGTATTTGGGTTCGCGGCTAATTATGTTGTATAGGCTTGGCTGCCTGGCGATTCTCAATCAGAGTCAGGTGATCTCGTTGTCTCTGATTGGGAACCGTATTTAGACCATAGTTTCGCTTTGTATTTCGTGGGTGTTTGTACCTGTATCTGTGTTATGAGTCAGCAGATAGGCTGTAATAAGTTTCACGTTCCGTTTGTTGTTTTTGTATTTAGTTATTTCATGTATCGTTTGTTTTCTTCATTAAAGATCATGAGTAACAAACCAGCATTCGGTCCGACTCTCTTTCTTCAACAGACCAACGCCGTTACACTGTCTCCATTATATTATGACAGAACGGCTAGATCTACTGTCTCCATTATATTATGACAGACCAGCTAGATCTACTGTCTCCATTATATTATGACAGAACGGCTAGATCTACTGTCTCTATTATATTATGACCGACCAGCTAGATCTACTCTCTCTATTATATTATGACAGACCAGCTAGATCTACGGTCTCTATTATAATATGACAGACCAGCTACATCTACTGTCTCTATTATAATATGACAGACCAGCTAGATCTACTGTCTCTATTATAATATGACAGACCAGCTAGATCTACTGTCTCCATTATATTATGACAGACCAGCGAGATCTACTGTCTCTATTATAATATCAAGGACCAGCTAGATCTACTGTCTATAATATAATATCACAGACCAGCTAGATCTACTGTCTCTATTATAATATGTCAGACCAGCTAGATCTACTGTTTCTATTATAATGTGACAGACCAGCTAGATCAACTGTCTCTATTATATTATGACAGACCAGCTAGATCTACTGTCTCAATTGTATTATGACAGACCAGCTAGATCTAATGTCTCTATTATAATATGACAGACCAGCTAGATCTACTGTCTCTATTATAATATGACAAACCAGCTAGATCTACTGTCTCTATTATATTATGACAGACCAGCTAGATCTACTGTCTTCTATTATATTATGACAGACCAGCTAGATCTACTCTACTGTCTCTATAGTATTATGACAGACGAGCTAGATCTACTGTCTCTAATTATAATATGACAGACCAGCTAGATCTACAGTCTCTTATAATATGACAGACCAGCTAGATCAACTGTTTCTATCATATTATTACAGACCAGCTAGATCTACTGTCTCGATTATAATTATGACCGACCAGCTAGATCTACTATCTCTATTATATTATGACATACCAGCTAGATCTACTGTCTCCATTATATTATGACAGACCAGCTAGATCTACTGTCTCTATTATATTATGACAGACCAGCTACATCTACTGTCTCTATTATATTATGACAGACCAGCTAGATCTACTGTCTCTATTATAATATGACAGACCAGCTAGATCTACTGTCTCTATTATCATATGACAGACCAGCTAGATCTACTGTTTCTATCATATTATTACAGACCAGCTAGATCTACTGTCTCGATTATATTATGAGAGACCAGCTAGATCTACTGTCTATATTATAATATGACAAACCAGCTAGATCTACTGTCTCTATTATCATATGACAGACCAGCTAGATCTACTGTCTCCATTATATTATGACAGACCAGCTAGATCTACTGTCTCTATTAAAATATGTAAGACCAGCTAGATCCACTGTCTCTATTATAATATGACAGACCAGCTAGATCTACTGTCTCTATTATCATATGACAGACCAGCTAGATCTACTGTCTCTATTATAATATGACAGACCAGCTAGATCTACTGTTTCTATCATATTATTACAGACCAGACCAGCTAGATCAACTGTCTCCATTATATTATGACGGACCAGCTAGATCTACTGTCTCTAATATAATATGACGGACCAGCTAGATCTCTTGTCTCTATTATAATATGACTGACCATCTAGATCTACTGTCTCCATTGTAATATGAC
>NW_026287001.1:47500-59604 GCF_023373465.1 Oncorhynchus keta | reverse complement strand
GTTGTACTTCGTTCAGTTACGTATTTCCTTTCTCTTTTCTCTTTCTCTCTCTTCCTCTTTCTCTCTTTTTCTCTTTCTCTCTTTCTCTCTCTTTCTCTCTCTTTCTCTCTCTTTCTCTCTCTCTCTTTTTTTCTCTCTCTTTCTCTCTCTCTCTTTCTCTCTCTCTCTCTTTCTCTCTCTTTCTCTCTTTCTCTCTTTCATATATAAAAAACATATATAACAGCAACGAAATATGTATATATACATATATATATGCATATACATATATAAAAACATATGTATATGAAACAAACATAACAAAAAACATATAACATATGTATATATAACAGCATATATAGCAACGTAACGTATATGTGTATATATAACATATATAACAACCTTATAACAGTAACATATGTATGTATATATATAACATACATATATAGCAAACATATATATACATGCATATATGCAACATATATAGCAAACATATATGTATATACTATATATATAGCAAACGCAACATATATACATATGGCAACATATAACATACATATATATAACATATATACATGCAACAGTATATACTATGTTTTCTCTTTTTCTCTTTTCTCTCTCTTTCTCTCTCTCTCTTTTCTTTCTCTCTTTCTCTCTTTCTCTCTCTCTCTTTCTCTCTCTTTCTCTCTCTTTCTCTCTTTCTCTCTCTTTCTCTCTCTTTCTCTCTCTCTCTCTTTTTCTCTCTTTCTCTCTCTCTCTTTTTCTCTCTCTTTCTCTTTCTCTCTTTCTCTCTTTCTCTCTTGTATATATGTGTATATCATATATGGCATATCGTAAAGCTATATATGACAACATATATACATATGGCATGTAACATATGTAACAAACACATGTATATATGTAGCACATGTAACGGCAAGCATACTAACATATGCATATATAACAATGTTCAAGCATTGTTTTATCTATCTTCCTAAGAACTTATATCTCTCTCCTCGTATATATATAACATATGACATATAATATGTATATGTAGCGTAACATGTATTACTTTATAGGCACTTATATATGCAACAAGCAACAACAACAACATATATATATAACATATATATAACAACAATAAGCAACATGTAACAACATGATAAACAACATAACAACATATATATACAGCAACATAGCAACAATAACATGCTGCATGTAACCTATATGGCATGTATATACAACAAACATATAAGCAGTATGTATGTACATGTAACCTATATATGGCAGAAACATATATATGTAGAAAACATATATGTAACAATAACTTATAGCATACATGGCGGCTATATGGCGCAATGACGGCATTACGTATGGCTTGCAACAACGATGCATGCAACATGTGCGCAACAACATATATGGCGCAACCTTAACAGCAACGTATAGCAAGCAACAGCAACAACATACGTACTTTGGCTATAACATGTAACGTACCTTAAACATGCTGACAATGACAAAGCAATAGTAACATAATATGCTAAATAACTTAATATATATGTAATGACAATAATTTCGACTTTCTTTCTCTTTCTTTCTTTCTTTTCTTTCTTTCGGCTTTTCGACAATCTTTTCTCTTTCTCTTTCTTTTAGCAGAAACTTTTCTTTATGTCTCTCTCTTTTCTTTCTCTTTCTTTCTTTCTTTCTCGGCTTTCGGCTTTGGCAAACGTTCTCTTTCTTTCTCTTTCGTCTCTTTCTTTCTCTTTCTTTCTTTCTTTCTTTCATTTCTCTCTTTTCTCTTTTTCTCTTTCTCTTTTCCTCTCTTTTTCTCTTTTCTCTTTCTCTCTTTTCTCTTTCTCTCTTTTCTCTTTCTAACTTATCTCTCTCTCTTTCTTTCTCTCTCTTTTTCTCTTTCTTTCTCTTTTTCTATTTTTCTCTTTCTTTCTTTCTCTCTCTCTTCTTTCTCTTTTCTTTCTCTTTCTCTCTCTTTCTTTTTCTTTCTTTCTTTTCTTTCTTTCTCTCTCTCTTTATTTTTTCTTTCTTTCTCTTTTTCTTTCTTTCTTTCTTTCTCTTTCTTTCTCTTTCTTTCTCTTTCTTTCTCTTTCTCATGGCAACAACAACAACATAGCAACATAACAACAATAGCTGTTTCTTTGTTTGCCAACCCAAGCATGGCAACCTTAGCAACCTTAACAACAGCAACAATAACAATAACTTAAACATAACAATATATATAATACTTGTAACGAAACATATAGCATATAACTATCTCTTTTCTTTTCTCTCTTTTCTCCAACATATCTTTTCTCTTTCTCTCTTTTTTCTTTCTATATGTATATATAACATATGGCTGTAACAACATGTAGCAACATATGGCAACAGTAACAGCAACGTAACAACAACATAACAACAACAATAACAATATGTAACAATAACCAAGCAACAACATAACAACATGCAACGTGGCAAGTGGCAAACGCCAAGCAAGTATGTGACAAAGCATGAACTTATGTAACATGGCAATATGTATATATGTATGGTATATGGCTTATGTATATATATATGTAACATGTAAAGCATGTATATGTATATATGGCATGTAACAGCAACGATGGCTTAGCCAAGCAACAAGCAAAAACATAACAAGCAACATGTATATATATATATATGTATATATATATGAGTATATATAACATGTAACATGTAACGTAAACAACATATATAACAGCAACAAGCAAGCAGCAACAAGCAACAATAACAAGCAACATCAAGCAACATGAACAGTAAATATATGTATGAAACAACATGTAAACATGGCAAGCAACAATAAGCGCAACAACAAGCAACGTAACGATGACAACGAATAGCGTATGGCTTAATATATATGGCAACGGCAATATGTATGACGTAATGACAATATGACGACAACGACAAAAACGTAATAATATGTAACAACGCGTAAGCGTAACAATATGGCGGCATCAGCTTAATATGTGCAATAACGTAAACAAACGTAACAATAATGTATGTATAACGTAACAATACGACAACAACGTAACGGTAACGTAACAACATATGGCAAAGTATATATGTATATATATATATATATAACAGCAACATATAACATAACAAACATGCTTATGTAAAAAGCAAACATATAGCAATAATGGCACAACAACAATATAACAGCAACAACATATGTGGCATATGTATATATAACATATATATGGCAACATATATAGCAATGTGAGCAACGGCAACATAGCAACGGCAACATATATAACGAAACATATGTAACGGCAACATGTAACAGCAGCTTATGGCAGCGGCAGCATGGCGCAGCAACATATATGAGCAACAGCAACAATAACAGCAACAACAACAACAACAATAACAACATTTTTCAACAACATGTAACATAACAACATGGCAACATGGCAACATGGCAACAGCATATGTAAAGCGTAACATGTAACATGGCATGGCAAACGTAACATAGCAACATGTAACGTAACAACAATAACTTTTATGTATATATAGCAACATATATAACAACGCGGCGCAACATATATAACGGCTTAATAACGGCAACATGGCACGAACATGGCAACCTTAACTATGCTGTATGGCAGCAACAATAGACAACAAACATAACATATATATATGTATGGCGCAACATGGCAACATGAACGAGCAACCAGCAGCATGAGCAACCTTGTAAGCAACATAACCAAGCAACATGGCATGACATGACATATATAACAATAACGTATGTATATGTATATGTATGTATATATATATATATGTATGTAACGGCATATAACTATGTAAGCTTAGCAGCAACATGTATGGCAATAGCAAACGTAACAACAATAAAGCAGTAACAATATAACCTGTGTATAAACATATAACGTAACGAAGCATGTAAGCAGCAATAACATGCTCTCAGCATGACAGCAACAATAACGGCGGCATGAGCGAGCATGGCAACGCAAGCATAACATGGCGGCATGGCGCATGGCAAGCGTATGTATGTGGCGCAACAACAATAACAGCAACGTAACGTAACGAGCAACATATATATATATGTAACATGGCATATGCTATAACATCGCAACAATAACAGCAACAAGCAACAAACTTTCTCTCATATATATATATATAACATGTAACATGTATATATATGTATATATGGCATGGCACAATAGCAACATATAACATAGCAACATATGTATATGTATGAGCAACAGCAACAACGTAACAGCTTATGGCGCAGCTTATAACAACATATATGTATATATATATATATATAGCATGGCTTTTTGTGTATATAACGTAACGACAACAATAAACATGGTAAAAAAGCGACATATGGCTTAGCGGCAGCAACGTATGAACGTAACGACATGACAAACATGTATGAAAACATATATAACGGCTTATATATGAGCAACGACGGCAAAGCGACATATGTAACGGCAATGACATATATGAAAACGGCAATATGTAACTGACAACATATGTAGCAACAACAATAACAATAAGCAGCAACAACAGCAACATATATAACAACAACAATATGGCGCGGCAATATGGCAACAGCAATAACAACGTTTTCAACAATATGGCAACGTAACAACATGAAGCAACATGGCGCAATAATAACAACTTAAGCTTATATGTATAATAACATATGTGCTATAATGTAACAGCATAACGTAACAACATATATGAGCAACAGCAACAACATGTATATATAGCAATATATAACAACAACAACAACAACATATACTCTTTCTTTCTCTTTCTTTCTTTCTCTTTGTTTTATGGCAACATAACATATGTATAACAACAACATAACAACAAGCAACATATAACATATATAAGCATATATGTAACAATCTCTCACTTGTCACAATCTATCACATGCTCTAACAGCAACATATAACATATCTATCAGCAACATATGGCACGCAAACATCTATAACAACAACAATTTGACATATAAGCCTCTATATCTAGCAACAACAATATATATATAGCAACAGCAACAACAAATATATATCTTTCTTAACTTTCTTTCTTTCTCTCTCTTTCTTTCAATCTTTCTTTCTTTCTCTTTTTTTCTTTCTTTTCTTTTCTTTTTTCTCTTTTTCTCTTTTTCTTTCTCTTTCTTTCTTTTTCTCTTCTCTCTCTTCTTTCTCTTTCTCTCTTTCTTTCTCTTTTCTTTCTTTCTTTCTCTTTTTATATAACAACATATATAACATATATTTTATATGTATATATATTATATGTATATATAACATATATAACAACAACATATATAACATATGGCTGTAATAACAACATATATATAAATGGCATATAACATAACTAACATATATGTTCTCTCTCTTTTCTCTCTTTCTCTTTCTTTCTTTCTTAATCTTTCTCTTTCTCTCTTTTTCTCTCTTTCTCTTTCTCTCTCTTTCTCTCTTTTCTCTTTTCTCTCTTTCTCTCTCTTTCTTTCTTATCTCTTTCTTTTTTCTCTCTTTCTCTTTCTCCTCTTTCTCAAGCAACTTAATATATGAAAACAGCTTATATATAACAAACTTATATATAAGCAAGCATGCAACAAACATATGTAACAGAGCAACATATGTAACGTAACATATATGGCAAAAACGTAACAGTACAACATGTATGTACAAACAACAACAACATGCAACATAGCAACAAACATGATATATAACAATGTAACATATGTATACAACATATATGAACAACGGCAACATGCTTAACATACAACTTATGTAAAGTATACATGTAAGCAAATATATATGTAACATATGCATATATATATACAACATATGTAAACATATATGGCAACATATGTATGGCAGCATACATAACAAACATATATAAATATAACGATGACTTAATATTTTAATAATACTTAATAACAGCAACATATATATATATATTGTCAGCATGTAACAATATATGTTGTCAACGAGCAACGTAATGACAATAAACATATATAATGACAACATGTAAACAGCAACAACATATGTGGCAGCAACAACAGTAACAACAACAAACGTAACCAACAACATGTAACATCAATAAACATATATAGCTCACATGTATATAACATATAACAACATGTAATAATATGTAACATATATAGATAACATATGTAACCAATATAACAACAACATATATGTAATATATCAACAACAAAACATATATGACAACCATATATAACAGCAACATATATAACAACAATCAAACAACAATGTAACTTACTGACATAACGTATATAATATGAGCAATAACATATATGTAATATGTAGCGACAACCAACGACAGCAAAAAGCGACATGCGACAGCCATGGCAACGTAACACTGACGAACACACAGCACAACATGACGACCTAATGATACGACAACGTATGAACAACGACGAGCAATATGAGCAACATATACAGCAACAACGAATAAGCGACCACGCAACTTAGGCGCACGCGATAACAACCAAACACGATATGTAAACTAACAAGCAAACAGCCAACGTGTGCAGCTCACGTAATGACGACAACGTAACGTGGCAAGCAACATACAACATAACTAACGACTAGTAACAGTAACACATAATGACAACACGGCAACAAGCAATGTGCGCAATCACACACGGCAACAAGCAACGACATGTAAGCGACGGCAAGCAACAACAGCAAACATAACGGCGTAACAAACGCCGTCAACGACAGCACAACAATAACATGGTGCTCAACATGTATATAATACATGTATATAACATACATAGCAACAACAACATAACATATATCATGTGACTTATAATACTTATATATAGCAATAGCAACAATATACAACATATACAACTATAGAATAATACTTAATAACAACAACATAACAACAACAATAACAACAACAACACAACACTTAACAACAACAACAATAAACAACAATAACAACAACAACGTAACAACAACAATAACAACATAACAACACACAACACAGCAACAACAATAACAACAACATCAATATAATAACAACAATAGCAACATAAACAATACATCATATAATAACAATAACACATATATAGCACAGTAACATACACATCAACACAACAGCATAATGGCATAACAACAATATATCAACAACAACATACATAACACATACAACAATATCAATATAATAATAACAACATATAGCATATGACTGAATATAACGTAACGAACAAGCACACAACATACACTGCACACGCAATAACTGTGCAAGATGAGCTACAAAGCAACATGTATGAACATATACACACAACAGGTATACATAGGATATGGCTGGTAACGGCTTAATCACACATCACACACACATGCAACATCGTATGTCACCAGCAAGGAATGCACACACACGCACACAACAGCATGACACACAGCAATGAAAGATGTAGGGTAAACATAAGGAGGGAACAACAAAACAGAGCTCATGTCAAGCAACATATGGCAGCAACATCCAACATATGCAGTCAGTCAACAACGATAACATGGCTTAACACGATAATCACACACACACACACACACACACACACACAACACACACACACAATAATAACTATGGCACACACACACTAACGGCAACACACACAACACATGCTGTAGCAACCTGTAACAACAATGGCAACAGGATCAACAACAGATATAACAACAACAGATGGCACTTAATAACAACAATAACAACAACAACAACAAAAACATATATTTTTAATAACATGGCTCATATATTTTCAATAACATGGCTTTTCTCAACATGTATTAACGTAAACGTAACGACGTGAGCGTAACGACATGTGGCAATATGAACGTAACGGCGAGCGAGCGGTAACGTAAACGGCGAGCGGCAATATGCTTAACTTATATATATATATATATATATGATATATGCAACATGTAACGTAACAAGCAACGTAAAAAGCTTGTAACGGCAATATGTATGCAACGACACCTAACATGTAGCTTATGTGCAAACATGAAAAGCATATATGTAACATAACGGCTTATATATGAAAGCAAACGGCAACAGCAAGCAACATATATAACGGCAACAACATATAACAACATATATAAAACAACAACACCATAACAACCTTAACAACAACAACAACTATGGCGCAACAACATATATAGCAACAACAACATGGCGCAACAACTATGAACAACAATAGCAACAATAACTTTGTTTCTCTTTCTTTCAATAACTTTCCAACATATGTAATAACAACAAATATATGTATAATAATGTTTTATGTTTTAATAACAATAACAACATATGGCATAATAACAACAACAACAGCGCTTATGTATATATAACAAACATACAATATACAACAGCAGCATATATGTAACACATACTTATGAAGCAACAACATAACATTTATGTAACATGGCGCAACATATACTGTAACATACATGTAGCAATTGTATATGGCAACATATGGCGCAATGCATATAGCAACTTATATACGTAACTTATACTATCTGACTTATCTCTGTATCTCTCTCTGTGTATATATGAACAAACATATATGTAACTTATGTACATGCGCAAGCAACGGCTGTAACGACATGCGAACAATATAACATATATGTAAGTGAACAACAACCCAATGTAACAACAGCAACAACGAGCAACAACATGTATAACAACGTACATACGTACATGTAAGCAACAACGACGTATGTATATATGTACAAAAGCATATTATGGCAAATGCGGCAACTGGCATGCTATTATGGCTTAATAACTTATGTGATGCAATATGTATGTAACAAGTAAAACGTAATGACAATATGTAATAACTTATGTATAAAAGCATGAAACGTAATAATATGTAACCAAAACATGTATTAACATATGAACGTAAGCATGGCTTATGTATGTATATGTTATATATAACAGTAAGCAATAACATGTAACGTAATAATGACAACATGTAAGAAACGTATATATGTGACAACATATACTGTAAACATATATGAAAACATGACATATAAGTAATATGGCTGTAACAAACAAACAATAGCAACATATATAACAACATGTATAGCAACATATATGGCAACATATATGAAAAACGTAACAGCAGCAACATGTAAGCATATGTCAAAAGCATGTATATGTACATATGTATAGCAACAATAACAACCTATATATAACATAATATGTATATGTATATATTTTCTCAGCATATGTATATGTAGCAACAACTTATGTATAACATATATATGTATATATAACAGCTTATAGCAACATATGCAACATGGGTATGAACATATATAACATATGTGTAACTATATGGCAACATAATGTATGTATACATATATAGCATACCTTATATATAACATATATGTATATATATAGCAACATATATAAGCAACATATATAACAACTGTATATAGTACTATATGTAAACAACATAATAACATGGCGCATGTGGCAACATATAACATATGCATCTATGTCAACGGCAACATATGTAACAGCAAGCAACATATGTAACAGCAACATATATAGCAGCAACATATATGAGCAACTGACAACGACAACAAACAAACATGTAACAGCTTAATATATGTATGACAATATATGACAACATATATATGTATATGTATATGTATATGAACGTATGGCTTATACATGTAACTATGTCTGTAACATATATAACTATGCTATGTGAAGCATACATGAGCAAAAACAATATGTATATGTAAACAACAAACAATATATAACAAACATATATATAACAAACATATATAACATATATAACAAACATATATAAACGTAACAACTTATATAACATATTTTCAAACATAACATATATAACATATATATATGTATGTATATATGGCTGTAACATATATAGCAACATGAAAAGCAGCAACATGTAGCAGCTGTAACGGCAACAGCAACCATGTGCAGCAAGCAACAGCAACATAACAGCAACATATATGGCAACATGGCGCGGCAATGTAACGGCAAGCGACGTGGCGCGGCGGCGCAACACGGCGCAACAATAACAACCTTAAACGAACAGCAACAGCAACAAATATGTTTTATGTATATGAACATATATATAGCAACAACAGCAACATATATAATATATATGGCAATATGTATATATGAGCAACGTAGCAACATGGCGCAACGTAACAAGCAACAGCAGCAGCATATAAAAACGTAACCTTGTAACAAGTATGTAACGGCAACATATGGCAACATATGGCAACATGGCATAACAACGGCTTATGGCAACATGGCAACAAGCAACAATAACAACAATAACAGCAACAACAACAAACATATATTTGCTGTAATAACTTATGTGTAATATATATTTTTATATATATGTACTTATGTATATGTATATGTATATGAAAACATATATGGTATATATGGCGCAATATATATAACGTAACGAAACCAAAACGACAAACATATCAACAGCAACAACGAGCAATAACAATAAGCAGTATAATAACTCAACAACAATAAACAACAATAACAAACAATAAACAAACGCGGCGCAACATGACAGCATCAACAGCATCGTCTCAAGCAAACATCAAACAAACATAATAATATATTGGCTTATATAAAAAAGCATGACGACATCATAAACATATTATATACAGCGATATAAATCAGTATATGTAACCAGCAAACATATAAAAAGCGACATATAATATATATAATATATAAGCATAACAAAAGCATATCAACAGCAAACAAACATATAAAAACGACATAAACAAACGCCTAAAAAACGACAATGACGAAACCATCAAACGGCAAACATCAGCGACGACTGCCAAGCAGCGGCATGGCGACGACATCAAACGTAATGACAGCGCCAGCAGAAAGCGGCAACCAAACGACGCGGCATAAAGCTGACATGGCAGCCTTGGCAACCTGAAACGGCCATAAACAAACGCTCAAACTGACCTGTAAAACAGCGGCCGCCATGGCAAGCAACTATGCCTCAACAGCAACATAAGCATAATGACGGCAACGGCTAATATAAACATGACGACATAACATATATATATATAACATAGTATATATATAATATAAGCGGCCTTGACGCCGCTTAGGCAGAAAGCATATGACATGAAAGCATCAAGCATATGAGCATCTCAAAACATAATAAACATCTAAGCAGCAAACATAACACCTGGCACAACATAAATATCTAAGCATAACTCTCAAAAAAAGCATAACATGACAGCATATAACATAAACGAGCATATCAACATATAAACATCTAATATAATATAACAACCAGAAAAGCAAAACATCAACGGCATAAACGACGCAAGCGGCTTGTATAAGCATATATATATCAAACGCAGCGAAAAGCATCTCAAACGCAGCGGCAACCTTAAACGCCAAGCAACATATAAACGCCAACGGCGACATATAAACATAAGCGAACATGTTTTCAACATAAGCATATATACCGCCTATCCATAAGCGACATATAACAATATGACGGCGACAAGCAATATGTAAAGCAACAATGACAACAATATGACTTGTATGTCAACAACAACATATATGGCAAGCGACAACAACAACGACGTAACAGCAACAATAAGCAACAGCAACAATAACAACATTTTCAACAAACATAACAACAATAAACAAACGTAAGCAACATGTTTTAACATAACGAAACAAAGCGAGCAACGTAACATGTAACATATATAACGTATGTATATGTAACGTAACATATGGCATAACGTAACATATAACGTAACAACAGCGTAACATAATAATATATAATATAAAATAACGCAACAATGAAAGCATAAACTATATAACAACATATATAAAACAATAACAACAAATATATATAACAACATAACAAACAACATATTTGTTTTAATAATAACATAAGCATAACAATAACAACAACAATAACAAACAACGTATATAAGCTTATGTAACGTATATGTAACGGCAATATATGAAACGTAACTGTATGGTAACGTAAGCATGTAACAATATGTATATGGCGACAAACATATGTGAGCAACATGTGTGTTTTGGCGAAACATGCTCTCAGCGCAGCAGCAGCGGCTATATATCAACTA
>NW_026287001.1:0-42500 GCF_023373465.1 Oncorhynchus keta | reverse complement strand
TGTATGAAGAGCTGATAGACACCATGAGAACCAGTAAGGTATGGACTGACCTCTCCTTAGTGTGTTTCTTAACATGCTTATTACATTTTATTTATTTATTTAACCTTTAGGGAAGACTTATTTAGACCTAAGTCTCTTTTCCAAATGGGTCCTGTATAATACAATATAAAATGCACATTAAACGCACACAAAAAAAAAATATATATATATATATATATATACAGTGCCTTGTGAAAGTATTCGGCCCCCTTGAACTTTGCAACCTTTTGCCACATTTCAGGCTTCAAACATAAAGATATAAAACTGTTTTTTTTTGTGAAGAATCAACAACAAGTGGGACACAATCATGAAGTGGAATGACATTTATTGGATATTTCAAACTTTTTTTTAACAAATCAAAAACTGAAAAATTGGGCGTGCAAAATTATTCAGCCCCCTTAAGTTAATACTTTGTAGCGCCACCTTTTGCTGCGATTACAGCTGTAAGTCGCTTGGGGTATGTCTCTATCAGTTGTGCACATCGAGAGACTGAAATTGTTTCCCATTCCTCCTTGCAAAACAGCTCGAGCTCAGTGAGGTTGGATGGAGAGCATTTGTGAACAGCAGTTTTCAGTTCTTTCCACAGATTCTCGATTGGATTTAGGTCTGGACTTTGACTTGGCCATTCTAACACCTGGATATGTTTATTTTTGAACCATTCCATTGTAGATTTTGCTTTATGTTTTGGATCATTGTCTTGTTGGAAGACAAATCTCCGTCCCAGTCTCAGGTCTTTTGCAGACTCCATCAGGTTTTCTTCCAGAATGGTCCTGTATTTGGCTCCATCCATCTTCCCATCAATTTTAACCATCTTCCCTGTCCCTACTGAAGAAAAGCAGGCCCAAACCATGATGCTGCCACCACCATGTTTGACAGTGGGGATGGTGTGTTCAGGGTGATGAGCTGTGTTGCTTTTACGCCAAACATAACGTTTTGCATTGTTGCGAAAAAGTTCAATTTTGGTTTCATCTGACCAGAGCACCTTCTTCCACATGTTTGGTGTGTCTCCCAGGTGGCTTGTGGCAAACTTTAAACGACACTTTTTATGGATATCTTTAAGAAATGGCTTTCTTCTTGCCACTCTTCCATAAAGGCCAGATTTGTGCAATATACGACTGATTGTTGTCC
The DNA here is from genome assembly GCF_023373465.1 of Oncorhynchus keta. Lineage (NCBI taxonomy): Eukaryota > Metazoa > Chordata > Actinopteri > Salmoniformes > Salmonidae > Oncorhynchus > Oncorhynchus keta. Next base: position 41,333 of record NW_026287001.1, on the reverse strand, counting down.
TATGGACAGAGTCTCCCACCTCAGCTGTAGATCTGTGCAGTTCATACAGAGTGATCATGGGCCTCTACGTGATTTGAAAACCGAGGGGCTATTCAAGTTTATGGAAGTCACATTTGAACTAATAGCACTAGGTGAGCAAAGACCACAGTGGGCTTTTATTTTGAGCTAACAATATCAGATCTAAGAGTGCAGTTGAAATGAATGGTTTCAAGATTACAACTGACAACACCCCCTGGCAGTACAGACAACCGTACGATGATGAAAGAGAGGATGGGAGGTATGACCTGAGTCAAGATCTTAACGCAACCTGTAAATATGAAGAGGGTCCAGGCTCCTAGATGGTCTGGGTGGTGTCATGGTCCAGGCTCCTAGATGGTCTGGGTGGTGTCATGGTCCAGGCTCCTAGATGGTCTGGGTGGTGTCATGGTCCAGGCTCCTAGATGGTCTGGGTGGTGTCATGGTCCAGGCTCCTAGATGGTCTGGGTGGTGTCATGGTCCAGGCTCCTAGATGGTCTGGGTGGTGTCATGGTCCAGGCTCCTAGATGGTCTGGGTGGTGTCATGGTCCAGGCTCCTAGATGGTCTGGGTGGTGTCATGGTCCAGGCTCCTAGATGGTCTGGGTGGTGTCATGGTCCAGGCTCCTAGATGGTCTGGGTGGTGTCATGGTCCAGGCTCCTAGATGGTCTGGGTGGTGTCATGGTCCAGGCTCCTAGATGGTCTGGGTGGTGTCATGGTCCAGGCTCCTAGATGGTCTGGGTGGTGTCATGGTCCAGGCTCCTAGATGGTCTGGGTGGTGTCATGGTCCAGGCTCCTAGATGGTCTGGGTGGTGTCATGGTCCAGGCTCCTAGATGGTCTGGGTGGTGTCATGGTCCAGGCTCCTAGATGGTCTGGGTGGTGTCATGGTCCAGGCTCCTAGATGGTCTGGGTGGTGTCATGGTCCAGGCTCCTAGATGGTCTGGGTGGTGTCATGGTCCAGGCTCCTAGATGGTCTGGGTGGTGTCATGGTCCAGGCTCCTAGATGGTCTGGGTGGTGTCATGGTCCAGGCTCCGAGATGGTCTGGGTGGTGTCATGGTCCAGGCTCCGAGATGGTCTGGGTGGTGTCATGGTCCAGGCTCCGAGATGGTCTGGGTGGTGTCATGGTCCAGGCTCCTAGATGGTCATGGTCCAGGCTCCTAGATGGTCATGGTCCAGGCTCCTAGATGGTCCGGGTGGAGTCTGGGTCCAGGCTCCTAGATGGTCCGGGTGGTGTCATGGTCCAGGCTCCTAGATGGTCCGGGTGGTGTCATGGTCCAGGCTCCTAGATGGTCTGGGTGGTGTCATGGTCCAGGCTCCTAGATGGTCTGGGTGGTGTCATGGTCCAGGCTCCTAGATGGTCAGGGTGGTGTCATGGTCCAGGCTCCTAGATGGTCTGGGTGGTGTCATGGTCCAGGCTCCTAGATGGTCTGGGTGGTGTCATGGTCCAGGCTCCTAGATGGTCTGGGTGGTGTCATGGTCCAGGCTCCTAGATGGTCTGGGTGGTGTCATGGTCCAGACTCCTAGATGGTCTGGGTGGTGTCATGGTCCAGGCTCCTAGATGGTCTGGGTGGTGTCATGGTCCAGGCTCCTAGATGGTCCGGGTGGAGTTCGGGTCCAGGCTCCTAGATGGTCTTTTGTTTATAAAAAGTCTCAATTGTCTAAAGTCATGCCAACCGAGTGGCAGTAGTATTTAAAGTCATGCCAACCCAGTGGCAGTAGTATTTAAAGTTATGCCAGTAGTATTTAAAGTCATGCCAACCCAGTGGCAGTAGTATTTAAAGTTATGCCAGTAGTATTTAAATTCATGCCAACCGAGTGGCAGTAGTATTTAAATTCATGCCAACCCAGTGGCAGTAGTGTTGAAAGTCATGCCAACCCAGTGCCAGTAGTATTTAAATTCATGCCAACCCAGTGGCAGTAGTGTTGAAAGTCATGCCAACCCAGTGGCAGTAGTGTTGAAAGTCATGCCAACCCAGTGGCAGTAGTGTTGAAAGTCATGCCAACCCAGTGGCAGTAGTGTTGAAAGTCATGCCAACCCAGTGGCAGTAGTGTTGAAAGTCATGCCAACCCAGTGGCAGTAGTGTTTAAAGTTATGCCAACCGAGTGGCAGTAGTATTTAAAATTCCAAGCATCTGCCTCTAACCCTAGGAAGCTCTTTGCCACCTTCTCCTCCCTCCTGAATCCTCCCCCCTCCCTCCTCCCTCTCTGCAGATGACTTCGTCAACCATTTTGAAAAGAAGGTCGATGACATCCGATCCTCGTTTGCTAAGTCAAACGACACCGCTGGTTCTGCTCACACTGCCCTACCCTATGCTCTGACCTCTTTCTCCCCTCTCTCTCCAGATGAAATCTCGCGTCTTGTGACGGCCGGCCGCCCAACAACCTGCCCGCTTGACCCTATCCCCTCCTCTCTTCTCCAGACCATTTCCGGAGACCTTCTCCCTTACCTTACCTCGCTCATCAACTCATCCCTGACCGCTGGCTACGTCCCTCCCGTCTTCAAGAGAGCGAGAGTTGCACCCCTTCTGAAAAAACCTACACTCGATCCCTCCGATGTCAACAACTACAGACCAGTATCCCTTCTCTCTTTTCTCTCCAAAACTCTTGAGCGTGCCGTCCTTGGCCAGCTCTACCGCTATCTCTCTCAGAATGACCTTCTTGATCCAAATCAGTCAGGTTTCAAGACTAGTCATTCAACTGAGACTGCTCTTCTCTGTATCACGGAGGCGCTCCGCACTGCTAAAGCTAACTCTCTCTCTCTGCTCTCATCCTTCTAGACCTATCGGCTGCCTTCGATACTGTGAACCATCAGATCCTCCTCTCCACCCTCTCCGAAGTTGGGCATCTCCGGCGCGGCCCACGCTTGGATTGCGTCCTACCTGACAGGTCGCTCCTACCAGGTGGCGTGGCGAGAATCTGTCTCCTCACCACGCGCTCTCACCACTGGTGTCCCCCAGGGCTCTGTTCTAGGCCCTCTCTTATTCTCGCTATACACCAAGTCACTTGGCTCTGTCATAACCTCACATGGTCTCTCCTATCATTGCTATGCAGACGACACACAATTAATCTTCTCCTTTCCCCCCTTCTGATGACCAGGTGGCGAATCGCATCTCTGCATGTCTGGCAGACATATAGTGTGGATGACGGATCACCACCTCAAGCTGAACCTCAGCAAGACGGAGCTCCTCTTCCTCCCGGGGAAGGACTGCCCGTTCCATGATCTCGCCATCACGGTTGACAACTCCATTGTGTCCTCCTCCCAGAGCGCTAAGAACCTTGGCGTGATCCTGGACAACACCCTGACGTTCTCAACTAACATCAAGGCGGTGTCCCGTTCCTGTAGGTTCATGCTCTACAACATCCGCAGAGTACGACCCTGCCTCACACAGGAAGCGGCGCAGGTCCTAATCCAGGCACTTGTCATCTCCCGTCTTGATTACTGCAACTTGCTGTTGGCTGGGCTCCCTGCCTGTGCCATTAAACCCCTACAACTCATCCAGAACGCCGCAGCCCGTCTGGTGTTCAACCTTCCCAAGTTCTCTCACGTCACCCCCGCTCCTCCGCTCTCTCCACTGGCTTCCAGTTGAAGCTCGCATCCGCTACAAGACCATGGTGCTCGCCTACGGAGCTGTGAGGGAACGGCACCTCAGTACCTCCAGGCTCTGATCAGGCCCTACACCCAAACAAGGGCACTGCGTTCATCCACCTCTGGCCTGCTCGCCTCCCTACCACTGAGGAAGTACAGTTCCCGCTCAGCCCAGTCAAAACTGTTCGCTGCTCTGGCCCCCAATGGTGGAACAAACTCCCTCACGACGCCAGGACAGCGGAGTCAATCACCACCTTCCGGAGACACCTGAAACCCCACCTCTTCAAGGAATACCTAGGATAGGGTAAGTAAGGGTAAGTAATCCTTCTCACCCCCCTTTCTCCCCCAACAAGATTTAGATGCAAGTGGCTGTTCCACTGGTTGTCATAAGGTGTATGCACCAATTTGTAAGTCGCTCTGGATAAGAGCGTCTGCTAAATGACTTAAATGTAAATGTAAATGTAAAGTTATGCCAGTAGTATTTAAAGTCATGCCAACCCAGTGGCAGTAGTGTTGAAAGTCATGCCAACCCAGTGGCAACTTCTGATTGACTCTTTAAAAAAAAAATGTAATTTCAAATCAAATGTATTTATATAGCCCTTCTTACATCAGCTGATATCTCAAAGTGCTGTACAGAAACCCAGCCTGAAACCCCAAACGGCAAGCAATGCAGGTGTAGAAGCACGGTGGCTAGGAAAAACTCCCTAGAAAGGCCAAAACCTAGGAAGAAACCTAGAGAGGAACCAGGCTATGAGAGGTGGCCAGTCCTCTTCTGGTGTCACGTGCACTACGACCGCAGCGGCCGTCCTCATTGGCTGAAATCCTTCACCGTAGTACAAGGTCTTTGCTCCAGGAACCAAGATGTGCCCATTTCATGTCTATTTCATGTTTACTTAAAATAAAGTTATGCACACTCTACATTCTAGTCTTATTACATGTTTTAAACATATTGGAATGGCTAGCTTAGTTAGCGGTGGTGCGAGTGTAACCGATGTGGAATGGCTAGCTTAGTTAGCGGTGGTGCGAGTGTAACCGATGTGGAATGGCTAGCTTAGTTAGCGGTGGTGCTAGTGTAACCGATGTGAAATGGCTAGCTTAGTTAGCGGTGGTGCGAGTGTAACCGATGTGGAATGGCTAGCTTAGTTAGCGGTGGTGCGAGTGTAACCGATGTGGAATGGCTAGCTTAGTTAGCGGTGGTGCGAGTGTAACCGATGTGGAATGGCTAGCTTAGTTAGCGGTGGTGCGAGTGTAACCGATGTGGAATGGCTAGCTTAGTTAGCGGTGGTGCGAGTGTAACCGATGTGGAATGGCTAGCTTAGTTAGCGGTGGTGCTAGTGTAACCGATGTGGAATGGCTAGCTTAGTTAGCGGTGGTGCGAGTGTAACCGATGTGAAATGGCTAGCTTAGTTAGCGGTGGTGCTAGTGTAACCGATGTGAAACGGCTAGCTAAGTTAGCGGCGGTGCACACGCTAATAGCTTTTCAATCGGTGACGTCACTCGCTCGGAGACCTTGGAAGTAGTTGTTCCCCCTTTTGCTCTGCGAAGGGCCGCGGCTTTTGTGGAGCGATGGGTAACGATGCTTCGTGGGTGGCTGTTGTTGATTGTGTGCAGAGGGTCCCTGGTTCGAGCCCAGGTATCGGGCGCGGAGAAGGAACAGAAGCAAAACTGTTACACATACTGGACTGTTATGCATGACTCATTCTATTCCCTGACACCTATCAGTTTCCTCTCCTGGCCAACTTCTTCCTGGAGGAGGAGCCAGGCGGAGTGGGCAGTAAAGGCATTAAAGTGAGGCCTGCCCGACCGGGGGTGAAGCCAATCAATAAGAATCTCAGGACCACCGTGGGGGAGAAGGTAGGTGACCAATCATGTTTACATCGCTTGGAAAAGAAACCAATAAACACACACAGAATTACTATACTTATCATTAAAACAACATATTGTACAGACTTAAAAAAAAAAAAATTAAATTGTCAAATGAAAGTCATTCAGCCGACCATCTTTTTTTGCGATTTGTATGTGTAATAGAGCTTGGACCGTGTGTGACAAGTCTGTCTGTATCCTCTCTATGGTATGTGACACTGTGTTTCCTTTCAGTTCCGCAGTTCTCTGTACCTGCTGATGGAGACGCTGAACGCCACCACTCCTCACTACGTACGCTGCATCAAGCCCAACGAGGAAAAGATGCCGTTTGAGTAAGTAGGCCCGAGCACGGTACCTACTTGATACTCTACGTCTGTCGGGATGAGGTCATTAAAAACCGCAAACCATCTTCTGCTACTGTAGTCTGTGTTGTCACTGTGCCCTGTCTCATGAGAGATCAATCTCTTACGAGCTCTGGACTGTATTTGTAGTTTAATATTGCATGATGTGTAAAATGGGGCTTGAAATCTGTGGCAAGACTCCAGTACTTCGGTCTCTTCAAAAGGTTCATTCTGAAGTCTTTGTGTCTCTGGGGTGTTTCTCAATACGTCATCTTGATATCCCAGTGTGTCTCTGGGGTGTTTCTCAATACGTCATCTTGATATCCCAGTGTGTCTCTGGGGTGTTTCTCAATACGTCATCTTGATATCCCAGTGTGTCTCTGGGGTGTTTCTCAATACGTCATCTTGATATCCCAGTGTGTCTCTGGGGTGTTTCTCAATACGTCATCTTGATATCCCAGGAGTGTGTCTCTGGGGTGTTTCTCAATACGTCATCTTGATATCCCAGTGTCTCTGGGGTGTTTCTCAGGAGTGTGTCTCTGGGGTGTTTCTCAATACGTCATCTTGATATCCCAGTGTGTCTCTGGGGTGTTTCTCAATACGTCATCTTGATATCCCAGTGTGTCTCTGGGGTGTTTCTCAATACGTCATCTTGATATCCCAGTGTGTCTCTGGGGTGTTTCTCAATACGTCATCTTGATATCCCAGTGTGTCTCTGGGGTGTTTCTCAATACGTCATCTTGATATCCCAGTGTGTCTCTGGGGTGTTTCTCAATACGTCATCTTGATATCCCAGGAGTGTGTCTCTGGGGTGTTTCTCAATACGTCATCTTGATATCCCAGGAGTGTGTCTCTGGGGTGTTTCTCAATACGTCATCTTGATATCCCAGGAGTGTGTCTCTGGGGTGTTTCTCAATACGTCATCTTGATATCCCAGGAGTGTGTCTCTGGGGTGTTTCTCAATACGTCATCTTGATATCCCAGGAGTGTGTCTCTGGGGTGTTTCTCAATACGTCATCTTGATATCCCAGTGTGTCTCTGGGGTGTTTCTCAATACGTCATCTTGATATCCCAGTGTGTCTCTGGGGTGTTTCTCAATACGTCATCTTGATATCCCAGTGTGTCTCTGGGGTGTTTCTCAATACGTCTTCTTGATTATCCTGAGTGTGTCTTTATGTCTCGTCAGGTATGACTCTAAGCGGGTGGTCCAGCAGCTGAGGGCGTGTGGAGTCCTGGAGACCATTCACATCAGCGCTCAGAGCTACCCTTCCAGGTGATCCTAAACCAGCATCCACCCCTCCATACTTCCAACAGTAACACAGCAGTGAAATCTACGGGCCAGTTTCCCCGAGTACAGATGAATCAGTCCTGGACTAAAAACGATGCTCTTTAAAAAAACATTTTTTTTAGAGAATCTTTGTTGAAAGTGCTTTTTAGTCCAGGACTTTTATCTGTGTCCCGGGAAACAGTCCTTACAAGCTTAACCTTTTTGTATTAACTGAACTGTGTTCTGATTGGTCAGGTGGACGTACATAGAGTTCTACAGCCGGTACAGTATACTGATGAGCCAACAGGAGCTGGTTCTCACCGACAAGAAGCAGACTTGTAGGACCGTGCTGCAGAGGCTAATTCAGGTGAGGGTTGAACATATACAGGAGATACGAGTCAACCTTCCCCCTGCTTGCTTTTATAGCAGATCTTCTGATCTGTGTTCTTAACTTTTAGAATATTAGTTGAAAGACTCCCGTTAATAATATAATATATGCCATTTAGCAGACGCTTTTATTCAAAGCGACTTACAGTCATGTGTGCATACATTCTACGTATGGGTGGTCCCGGGGATCGAACCCACTACCCTGGCGTTACAAGCGCCATGCTCTACCAACTGAGCTACAGAAGGACCACATCGATGAAAAGGCAATAGTTGTGCATGTGCTTTAAAACACAACGCTTGAACTGTCTCCTTGGTGAATCTGTTGAGCGTATCTCCAGGTCGATCTGTTATTTTTATATAAAGGTCCTTTTTGCAAACCGCTTTCCCCTCCCAGGACTCAACCAGTACAAGTTTGGCCGGACCAAGATCTTCTTCCGAGCGGGTCAGGTGGCGTACTTGGAGAAGCTGCGATGGACCGTCTCCGAGGGGCGTGTGTGACCATCCAGAAGCATGTGAGGGGTGGAGCCACAGGAGGACGTTCCTCCGTATGAGGAGGCGGCCATCATCCTGCAACAGTACGTCCGCGGACAGAGACAGATACGGTGAGTGTCTTCACAACCACTACAACAGACAGTAGACTGATATGGTGAGTGTCTTCACAACCACTACAACAGACAGTAGACTGATACTGATATGGTGAGTGTCTTCACAACCACTACAACAGACAGTAGACTGATATGGTGAGTGTCTTCACAACCACTACAACAGACAGTAGACTGATATGGTTAGTGTCTTCACAACCACTACAACAGACAGTAGACTGATACTGATATGGTGAGTGTCTTCACAACCACTACAACAGACAGTAGACTGAGACTGATATGGTGAGTGTCTTCACAACCACTACAACAGACAGTAGACTGATATGGTGAGTGTCTTCACAACCACTACAACAGACAGTAGACTGATATGGTTAGTGTCTTCACAACCACTACAACAGACAGTAGACTGATACTGATATGGTGAGTGTCTTCACAACCACTACAACAGACAGTAGACTGATATGGTGAGTGTCTTCACAACCACTACAACAGACTGAGACTGATATGGTGAGTGTCTTCACAACCACTACAACAGACAGTAGACTGATATGGTGAGTGTCTTCACAACCACTACAACAGACAGTAGACTGATACTGATATGGTGAGTGTCTTCACAACCACTACAACAGACAGTAGACTGATATGGTGAGTGTCTTCACAACCACTACAACAGACTGAGACTCGTATGGTAGGTACACCTATAGCTCATCTCTTGGCAGTAGTACTGTAGACTACTTTATCACTGACCTCAACCCAGAATCTGAGCGTTCAGTCAGCCCACTGTCACCCTATCAGACCACAGTTAACAGTCACCCCTATCAGATCACAGTTAACAGTCACCCCTATCAGATCACAGTTAACAGTCACCCCACTGACACCCCTATCAGACCACAGTTAACAGTCACCCCTATCAGATCACAGTTAACAGTCACCCCTATCAGATCACAGTTAACAGTCACCCCTATCAGATCACAGTTAACAGTCACCCCTATCAGATCACAGTTAACAGTGGTCCTTCTGTAGCTCAGTTGGTAGAGCATGGCGCTTGTAACGCCAGGGTAGTGGGTTCGATCCCCGGGACCACCCATACGTAGAATGTATGCACACATGACTGTAAGTCGCTTTGGATAAAAGCGTCTGCTAAATGGCATATATTATTATTATTATTATTAACAGTCACCCCTATCAGATCACAGTTAAGTCACCCCTATCAGATCACAGTTAACAGTCACCCCACTGACACCCCTATCAGACCACAGTTAACAGTCACCCCTATCAGACCACAGTTAACAGTCACCCCTGTCAGATCACAGTTAACAGTCACCCCTGTCAGATCACAGTTAACAGTCACCCCTGTCAGATCACAGTTAAGTCACCCCTATCAGATCACAGTTAACAGTCACCCCACTGACACCCCTATCAGACCACAGTTAACAGTCACCCCTATCAGATCACAGTTAACAGTCACCCCTGTCAGATCACAGTTAACAGTCACCCCTGTCAGATCACAGTTAACAGTCACCCCTGTCAGATCACAGTTAACAGTCACCCCTGTCGGATCACAGTTAACAGTCACCCCTGTCGGATCACAGTTAACAGTCACCCCTGTCGGATCACAGTTAACAGTCACCCCTGTCGGATCACAGTTAACAGTCACCCCTGTCGGATCACAGTTAACAGTCACCCCTGTCGGATCACAGTTAACAGTCACCCTGTCGGACCACAGTTAACAGTCACCCCTGTCGGACCACAGTTAACAGTCACCCCTGTCGGACCACAGTTAACAGTCACCCCTGTCGGACCACAGTTAACAGTCACCCCTGTCGGACCACAGTTAACAGTCACCCTGTCGGACCACAGTTAACAGTCACCCCTATCGGACCACAGTTAACAGTCACCCCTATCGGACCACAGTTAACAGTCACCCCTATCAGATCACAGCTGAATCACAGTCTACCTGAACAGAGCAATACTCAATCATGAGGCATCAAAGCCAAAGGAACTGCACAATATTAAGAGATGCTGATGTAGAGATGGAAGGGAAACTAGTGTGGAAACCTACCAAAAAACAAATAGACAAACAACAAATTCAATCCCCTTGGAGACGACTTCCTGGACAAAACATTTCACTGTAATAGTGACGGTGTAAACTTGGCAGTAGAAAGACTAAACCGTATATTTGGACCTTTTCCACTTCCCTATCAAATCAAAATGTTTAAAGCAGACAAACTTAAGAAAATTAACAATAATGACAAACGGTTTGATGCAGAAACCTGTCCAACCAAAAACATAGAGACCCAGAGAACCTGAGCCTTCACTATGGTGAATCACTAAAACAATACAGAAATACACTACGGAAAAAGAAGCAGCAGCATGTCAGAGTCCATGGAATCTAACCACTTCTGGGAAAAATGGAAAACGCTAAACAAACAACGTGCACAAAGAGTTATCTATCCAAAATGTAGATGTGTTGGTAAACCACTTCTCCAGTCGTTTTGGCTCTATAACAAAGAACAAACAGAAAAACCAGAAAAACTGGTCGTCTTTAATAGTTGATTCTAATTGATCATATATATATATATATATATATATATATATATATATGATCAATTAGAATCAACTATTAAAGACGACCAGAACCCACTGGATTTTCCAATTACATTGAATGAACTACAGGATAAAATGTAAACCCTCCAACCCAAAAAGGCCTGTGGTGTTGATGGTATCCTCACAAATTACAATTGTAATTTTACCCCAATTTTGTGGTATCCAATTGTTAGTCTCTCCCGAGCCCGTACGGGAGTTGTACTAGGTCGAAAGCAATACATCCTCCGAAACACAACCCAACCAAGCCGCACTGCTTCTTAACACAGAGTGCATCCAACCAGCCAGCCGCACCAATGTGTCGGAGGAAACACTGTGCACCTGGCGACCTGGTCAGCGTGCACTGCGCCCGGTGTGCGATGAGACAAGGATGTCCCTACCGGCCAAACCCTCCCTAACCCGGACGACGCTAGGCCAATTGTGCGTCGCCCCACGGACCTACCGGTCACGGCCGGCTGCGACAGAGCCTGGGCGCGAACCCAGAGTCTCTGGTGGCACTGCAATGCCCTAGACCACTGCGCCACCCAGGAGGCCATACTTAAACTCTTTTAACATCATTCTCAGCTCCGACATCTTCCCCAATATTTGGAACCAAGGATTGATAACCCCAATCCACAAAAGATGGTAGTTATCACATGCTGTTAGCCTCTTCTTCTTTTTCACCCTTCCTCCTCCCCTCCCTTGGCATTGTGGGAATATTGAGATCCGTATTAGAAGGGTTGTGGTCGTCTCTCCCCGTCTATCTAGTAAATCGGTGACGGCTGCAGCGTTGAAACAGGGCTGGGCTGCTGTGGTCATTCAGAGGTACTGGAGAGGTCATCTCACCAGACAGATCTTTAGAATGGTCCGTTCCTCCTCGATCATCATCCAAGCCTTCACTAGAGGCTGGATCGCCAGAAAACGCTATAAAAAGGTATTGTGCTGTGTCAGATCTGAAATAGATTTGATTTAGCTGTAGCTATCAACACATTATCTACCAACTGAGACCGCATTGGGAATTTGACTAGATGTCAGTAGTCTGTTTTATTAATGCGTCTGTGTGTGTCAACTCTCAGATGGTGGAGGTGCAGAAAGCGCTGATCTTACAGAAGTATGCCCGGGCGTGGCTCGCCAGGAGACGCTTCCAGACCTTGCGGCGCCTGGTACACAACGTGCAGCTCTCCTACCGGTGCCAGCAGCTCAGGAAGAAACTGGAGGATCAGGTTAGAACGCCCCCCCCAAAAAAAAAAAAAAACAGTACAACACTGACCTGGAAGAGGTGGGGTTAGTGGGGTGGAGTCTTGTTGGATGAGGTGGGGTTAGTGGGGGTGGAGTCTTGTTGGATGAGGTGGGGTTAGTGGGGGTGGAGTCTTGTTGGATGAGGTGGGGTTAGTGGGGGTGGAGTCTTGTGGGCTGGAGGTGGGGTAACAGAGAATGTGTACTGTAAACTCACTCCACAGCTAACTTGAAATGTAGCAGATGGTGTTGGTGGGATGGGATACATTTTCTGGTCTGGGTCTTAGTCTCAGCTCATGAACTCTGACTAGACCGTAGTGTTTAGTCACTCAACTCGTGAGGTCAACAAACACCACTGTATAGCATATCTTTGACGTCTGTCCTTCCAGGGCAAAGAGAACTGTGGGTTGCTCGAGAGGCTGACAAGTCTGGCCGGTGCTCACGCCCAAGGTCTCGACAAGCTGCACAGTCTGGAGGCCCAGCTGGGCAGATCAGCCACTGAGAAGGCTTCGCTAGAGGAGCGAGAGAAGAAGAGCAAGGAGGACGCCGCCAAGACGATCGCCCAGCTTCAACAGGAAAAAGACGGGTTCATCGTGCAAAAACAGGACTTGGAAAAGAAGCTTGCAGATACAGCAACAGAGATGAAAGGTAAGAGGAAGGAAATGAGGGCTCAGATTGTTCTCTCTTTTTAAACCTCGTAAATTAAAAAATGTAAAGGTGGTCTTGCCCTGGAATACATGATCTTGGTCCACGGAGCTGGATAACACCGTTGCTATGGATATGGATTGGGTGATATTGGGTGATATTGGGTGATATTTTTTTCGATAGTGTCGGATATCGAAGATAATTAAGAGCCCTCGTTCGATGGTGACGACATCGTGATGCGACAGAACATTGTACAGCCCATTTCAACTTTACTGGCACCACGCCGTAAAGAGCCACAATAAATATGTTATCAACAATTTTACAGAATGCAAGAGTAGAAAAAATGTCAACGAAAAGAATTCCCTCTCTCAATGTCAATGATTTTACGCCATATAACGTACTCTATTTTTAAAAAGCCTCATTTTGTATTTTCGTCCCCTCAATTTGACATGAATATGACTTCAGTGTTTATGCATGCTGGCTGGCATTCTCCTCCATGCGACTTCACCCTCCATGCGACTTCACCCTCCATGCGACTTCACCTCCATGCGACTTCACCCTCCATGCTACTTCACCCTCCATGCGACTTCACCCTCCATGCGACTTCACCCTCCATGCGACTTCACCCTCCATGCGACTTCACCCTCCATGCGACTTCACCCTCCATGCGACTTCACCCTCCATGCTACTTCACGGTCAAACACATTTATCAGACGTTTGAAATTGTTTTTGAATAAGCTAGGACATAATAGGCTGACGGTAATAGTTAAAACAACCAATAGCAAGAGAGAACAATTGAACAAGCAGTTGTTGTTTTTTTTAACAAAGCTTTACAGTTGAGCAAAGCTTAGTGTATTATAGATGCATGTATCCTTCCTTGCCGTTGTGAACCAAAAAAAAACTACCAAAAACGAATCCTACTAATTAAAATAGCCTGAAATACAAGCTAAAGTTACAAAGATTATTTTTTTTTTTCCCAAATGGGCTATACTAATTAAAGTGGATAATGTCCTAAAGTTGCAGTTTTCAAATGGGAACCATTTTGAAAGTCAGTCTCTCTATCGGCCATTTTCTATCACCGATTTATTTTGAAGGATAAATATTACAGGTAACAAGAAGGGAAATTGAGCAAACAATATGAAGATGGGAAATGTCGAATGAGGAGTCAAAAAAGACTTCTAAAATAAACTGTGTGTAGTAGGCCTATTTCCATAGCCTACTATTAAACAAGGTAGGCTACAACCCACCTACAAATATAGAAGCCTAGACCTACAAATATAGAAGCCTAGACCTACAAATATAGAAGCCTAGACCTACAAATATAGAAGCCTAGACCTACAAATATAGAAGCCTAGACCTACAAATATAGAAGCCTAGACCTACAAATATAGAAGCCTAGACCTACAAATATAGAAGCCTAGACCTACAAATATAGAAGCCTAGACCTACAAATATAGAAGCCTAGACCTACACATATAGAAGCCTAGACCTACAAATATAGAAGCCTAGACCTACACATATAGAAGCCTAGACCTACACATATAGAAGCCTAGACCTACACATATAGAAGCCTAGACCTACAAATTTGCATAAATGAATAATCAGCCAGTTGTGGGGGACAGCAGAGTTATGTGCTCTTCAGCCGGGCCCTTGATGATTTTACAACCCTCGCCCATCCGTCGAGACACACACAGCTCCAACAGAGGCGACGAGAAAAAAAAAAATAGTTAGCTCCAAAATATATTTAGTCTTGAATCCTCTCGTCCCTCCCGGAGCATGTGAGCTTGCGCTAGCTGTCTTTTTAAAAAGTATTTCTTGCCAATAAGGGGCGCTACCATCTTTATATCACCATGTTTTATGGGTACTTAATCATGATTGGACAGAGGTTGACATCACCCAAACCTACAAGTATGGGTCCAGAATATTATCCCCTTATAGTAATTTTATAATGTGTTTCACTTCTTTAATTTCTAGACGGCTTCGATCAAATCAAGACGACTCTGAAAGAAGATCTGGAACGAGAAGAAAGATTGAGGAAGTAAGAGTTGCTTCGTGTACCTATACCGTTTTTTTACTTCTGGGCCGAGCTAAACCAATCTAAGCTGTACTGGGCTGGCCTGGTTACTCAGCCACCATAGTAGCAGGAACAGTGGGAATATCTGAGCCAATCCAGTAATGGTCAGGTCCAGTATGGGTCCAGTCCGGTCCAGTATGGGTCAGGTCCAGTATGGGTCAGGTCCAGTATGGGTCCGTCCAGTATGGGTCCGGTCCAGTATGGGTCCGATCCAGTATGGGTCAGGTCCAGTATGGGTCAGGTCCAGTATGGGTCAGGTCCAGTATGGGTCCGGTCCAGTCCAGTATGGGTCCGGTCCAGTCCAGTATGGGTCCGGTCCAGTCCAGTATGGGTCGGTCCAGTCCAGTATGGGTCAGGTCCAGTATGGTCAGGTCCAGTCCAGTAATGGTCCTGGTCCAGTAATGGTCCGGTCCAGTATGGATCCGGTCCAGCATGGTTCAGGTCCAGTATGGTTCAGGTCCAGTATGGTTCAGGTCCAGTATGGTTCAGGTCCAGTATGGTTCGGGTCCAGTATGGTTCAGGTCCAGTATGGTTCAGGTCCAGCATGGTTCAGGTCCAGCATGGTTCAGGTCCAGCATAGTTCAGGTCCAGCATGGTTCAGGTCCAGTATGGTTCAGGTCCAGTATGGTTCAGGTCCAGTATGGTTCAGGTCCAGTAATGGTCAGGTCCAGTATGGTTCAGGTCCAGTATGGTTCAGGTCCAGTATGGTTCAGGTCCAGTATGGTCCAGTCCAGTAATGGTTCAGGTCCAGTATGGTCCAGTCCAGTAATGGTTCAGGTCCAGTATGGTTCAGGTCCAGTAATGGTTCAGGGTCCAGTATGGTTCAGGTCCAGTATGGTTCAGGTCCAGTATGGTTCAGGTCCAGTATGGTTCAGGTCCAGTAATGGTCAGGTCCAGTAATGGTCAGGTCCAGTATGGTTCAGGTCCAGTAATGGTCAGGTCCAGTATGGTTCAGGTCCAGTATGGTTCAGTCCAGTAATGGTTCAGGTCCAGTAATGGTTCAGGTCCAGTAATGGTTCAGGTCCAGTAATGGTTCAGGTCCAGTATGGGTCAGGTCCAGTAATGGTTCAGTCCAGTAATGGTTCAGGTCCAGTATGGTTCAGGTCCAGTATGGTTCAGGGTCCAGTATGGTCCAGTCCAGTAATGGTCAGGTCCAGTATGGGTCAGGTCATGGTCCAGTATTGTGAAAAGGACACTATTGATCGAGTTTAGTTTCTCAGGATTGCAGAGAACAACCTTGACCTGCAGAAGGAGGACCATGAGAAGGAGGTGGAGATTCTGAGGGAGGAGAACAGGAGGCTGAAGGAGGAGAGAGTCCGCCTGCAGAGACAGACGGAGGGAGGGGGCGCAGGTCAACACTGATCTACAGGACCAGGTCATACAGCTCACCAAGCACGTCAAGGTGAGGTCGTTGGTCGTACAGCTCACCAAGCACGTCAAGGTGAGGTCATTGGTCGTACCGCTCACCAAGCACGTCAAGGTGAGTCGTTGGTCGTACCGCTCACCAAGCACGTCAAGGTGAGTCATTGAAATGTACGCTCACCAAGCACGTCAGGTGAGGTCATTGGTCGTACCGCTCACCAAGCACGTCAAGGTGAGGTCGTTGGTCGTTACCGCTCACCAAGCACGTCAAGGTGAGGTCGTTGGTCGTACAGCTCACCAAGCACGTCAAGGTGAGGTCGTTGGTCGTACAGCTCACCAAGCACGTCAAGGTGAGGTCAGTGGTCGTACAGCTCACCAAGCACGTCAAGGTGAGGTCGTTGGTCGTACAGCTCACCAAGCACGTCAAGGTGAGGTCAGTGGTCGCACAGCTCACCAAGCACGTCAAGGTGAGGTCATTGGTCGTACAGCTCACCAAGCACGTCAAGGTGAGGTCAGTGGTCGTACAGCTCACCAAGCACGTCAAGGTGAGTCGTTGGTCGTACAGCTCACCAAGCACGTTAAGGTGAGGTTGAAGGTCGTTGGTCGTACAGCTCACCAAGCACGTCAAGGTGAGGTCGTTGGTCGTACAGCTCACCAAGCACGTCAAGGTGAGGTCGTTGGTCGTACAGCTCACCAAGCACGTCAAGGTGAGGTCGAGGTCGTACAGCTCACCAAGCACGTCATGGTGAGGTCGTTGGTCGACAGCTCACCAAGCACGTCAAGGTGAGGTCGTTGAGAAATCGTACAGCTCACCAAGCACGTCAAGGTGAGGTCGTTGGTCGTACAGCTCACCAAGCACGTTAAGGTGAGGTTGAAGGTCGTTGGTCGTACAGCTCACCAAGCACGTCAGGTGAGGTCGTTGGTCGTACAGCTCACCAAGCACGTCAAGGTGAGGTCATTGATCGTACAGCTCACCAAGCACGTCAAGGTGAGGTTGAAGGTCATTGGTCATTATCGTACAGCTCACCAAGCACGTTAAGGTGAGTTGAAGGTCATTGGTCGTACAGCTCACCAAGCACGTCAAGGTGAGGTTGAAGGTCATTGGTCCTACAGCTCACCAAGCACGTCAAGGTGAGGCTGAAGGTCATTGGTCGTAGCTCACCAAGCACGTCATGGTGAGGTCATTGGTCGTACAGCTCACCAAGCACGTCAAGGTGAGGTCGTTGGTCGTCAGCTCACCAAGCACGTCATGGTGAGGTCATTATCGTACAGCTCACCAAGCACGTCAAGGTGAGGTTGAAGGTCATTGGTCGTACAGCTCACCAAGCACGTCAAGGTGAGGTCCAAAGGGTGAAGGACTTGACTGATGTATTGATTGATTGGTTGGTTAGTTCATTGATTGATTGATTTTTTCCTCTTCCAAGGTTATACCTGAGTTACGGAAGGATCTTCATAACCTCCAAACCCAGAGAGATGATCTGGACCGGAGAATGAAGGGGCAGTCAGAAGAAGCGATAGGTACAGTAGGTCTACTTGGTTAATTCACACTACTGTGCCCTATACTGTCCTGGCTACCCATCCACCATCGTTGCTGATGCAGTGGAAAGGACAATGTGAAAAGAAAACAACCGAGCCAGTACAGTGTGGGTCAGGTCCAGTACAGGGTGGTTCAGGTCCAGTACAGGGTGGTTCAGGTCCAGTACAGGGTTGTCCAGGTCCAGTACAGTGTGGGTCAGGTCCAGTACAGGGTGGTCCAGTACAGGGTGGGTCAGTACAGGGTGGGTCAGTACAGGGTTGTCCAGGTCCAGTACAGGGTTGTCCAGGTCCAGTTCACAGGGTGGTCCAGGTTCAGTACAGGGTTGTCCAGGTCCAGTACAGGGTGGTCCAGTACAGGGTGGTCCAGTACAGGGTGGGTCAGGTCCAGTACAGGGTGGGTCAGGTCCAGTACAGGGTGGTCCAGTACAGGGTGGTCAGGTCCAGTACAGGGTGGGTCAGGTCCAGTACAGGGTGGGTCAGGTCCAGTACAGGGTGGGTCAGGTCCAGTACAGGGATGGGTCAGGTCCAGTACAGGGTGGGTCAGGTCCAGTACAGGGTGGTCCAGGTCCAGTACAGGGTGGTTCAGGTCCAGTACAGGGAGGTCCAGTACAGGGTGGGTCCAGTACAGGGTGGGTCAGGTCCAGTACAGGGTGGGTCAGGTCCAGTACAGGGTGGGTCAGGTCCAGTACAGGGTGGTCCAGGTCCAGTACAGGGTGGGTCAGGTCCAGTACAGGGTGGGTCAGGTCCAGTACAGGGTGGGTCAGGTCCAGTACAGGGTGGGTCAGGTCCAGTACAGGGAGGGTCAGGTCCAGTACAGGGTGGTCCAGGTCCAGTACAGGGGGTGGTCCAGGTCCAGTACAGGGTGGTCCAGGTCCAGTTCAGGTCAGACAGGGTGGTCCAGGTCAGGGGTGGGTCAGTACAGGGTGGTCCAGTACAGGGTGGTCCAGGGTGGTTCAGGTCCAGTACAGGGGTGGGTGTCAGGTCCAGTACAGGGTGGGTCAGGTCCAGTACAGGGTGGGTCAGGTCCAGTACAGGGTTGTCCAGGTCCAGTACAGGGTTGTCCAGTACAGGGAGGGTCAGGTCCAGTACAGGGTGGGTCAGGTCCAGTACAGGGTGGGTCAGTACAGGGTGGGTCAGGTCCAGTACAAGTTGTCAGGCCATGAATGTTTGTGACTCTTTTCCTATAGCTAAGATGAGTGTGATTACAAGACAACTTCTTGGTAGCATGATGGAAGAGGAGGTCATTTCCAGGTAGTGTAATTTCTATACATACGTAACTATATTATTCTCTATACATACAGTGGGGCAAAAAAGTATTTAGTCAGTCTGTAATTTTCATCATAGGTACACTTCAACTATGACAGACAAAATGAGAAAAAAAATCCAGAAAATCACATTGTAGGATTTTTAATGAATTTATTTGCAAATTATGGTGGAAAATAAGTATTTGGTCACCTACAAACAAGCAAGATTTCTGGCTCTCACAGACCTGTAACTTCTTCTTTAAGAGGCTCCTCTGTCCTCCACTCGTTACCTGTATTAATGGCACCTGTTTGAACTTGTTATCAGTATAAAAGACACCTGTCCACAACCTCAGTCACACTACAAACTCCACTGGCCAAGACCAAAGAGCTGTCAAAGGACACCAGAAACAAAATTGTAGACCTGCACCAGGCTGGGAAGACTGAATCTGCAATAGATAAGCAGCTTGGTTTGAAGAAATCAACTGTGGGAGCAATTATTAGGAAATGGAAGACATACAAGACCACTGATAATCTCCCTCGATCTGGGGCTCCACGCAAGATCTCACCCCGTGGGGTCAAAATGATCACAAGAAAGGTGAGCAAAAATCACAGAACCACACGGGGGGACCTAGTGAATGACCTGCAGGGAGTTGGGACCAAAGTAACAAAGCCTACCATCAGTAACACACTACGCCGCCAGGGACTCAAATCCTGCAGTGCCAGACGTGTCCCCCTGATTAAGCCAGTACATGTCCAGGCCCGTCTGAAGTTTGCTAGAGAGCATTTGGATGATCCAGAAGAAGATTGGGAGAATGTCATATGGTCAGATGAAACCAAAATATAAATTTTTGGTAAAAACTCAACTCGTCGTGTTTGGAGGACAAAGAATGCTGAGTTGCATCCAAAGAACACCACACCTACTGTGAAGCATGGGGATGGAAACATCATGCTTTGGGGCTGTTTTTCTGCAAAGGGACCAGGACGACTGATCCGTGTAAAGGAAAGAATGAATGGGGCCATGTATCGTGAGATTTTGGGTGAAAACCTCCTTCCATCAGCAAGGGCATTGAAGATGAAACGTGGCTGGGTCTTTCAGCATGATAATGATCCCAAACACTCCGCCCGGCAACGAAGGAGTGGCTTCGTAAAAGCATTTTAAGGTCTTGGAGTGGCCTATTCTGTCTCCAGATCTCAACCCCATAGAAAATCTTTGAGGAGTTGAAAGTCCGTGTTGCCCAGCAACAGCACCAAAACATCACTGCTATAGAGGAGATCTGCATGGAGGAATGGGCCAAAATACCAGCAACAGTGTGAAACCTTTGTGAAGACTTACAGAAAACGTTTGACCTCTGTCATTGCCAACAAAGGTATATATAACAAAGTATTGAGAAACTTTTGTTATTGACCAAATACTTATTTTCCACCATAATTTGCAAATAAATTCATAAAAAATCCTACCATGTGATTTTCTGGAAGTGTACCTATGATGAAAATTACAGGCTTCATCTTTTTAAGTGGGAGAACTTGCACAATTGGTGGCTGACGAAATACTTTTTTGCCCCACTGTATGTAACTATATTATTCTCTATACATATGTAACTATTATTCTCTATACATATGTAACTATATTATTCTCTATACATATGTAACTATATTATTCTCTATACATATGTAACTATATTATTCTCTATACATATGTAACTATTATTCTCTATACATATGTAACTATATTATTCTCTATACATATGTAACTATATTATTCTCTATACATATGTAACTATATTATTCTCTATACATATGTAACTATATTATTCTCTATACATATATATGTAACTATATTATTCTCTATACATATTTGGGACAATGATAGTTTCAATCCAGTTTACACATGTTTTTGTTGTTAAAAGGTTGGCCTCTGATGAGCCAGAACAGATATATGAAGCTGGGGATCTGTTGACGGCTTTTGATGGGCTGCAGAAAGCTACCAGGTCTGACACGTTTGGTTTTTCCCATCTAACTCTGGATCTCTACATTAACCTGGTCCCAGATCAGTTTGTGCTGTCTCCACAAACCCCTACTGGTCCCAGATCAGTTTGTGCTGTCTCCACAAACCCCTACTGGTCCCAGATCAGTTTGTGCTGTCTCCACAAACCCCTACTGGTCCCAGATCAGTTTGTGCTGTCTCCACAAACCCCTACTGGTCCCAGATCAGTTTGTGCTGTCTCCACAAACCCCTACTGGTCCCAGATCAGTTTGTGCTGTCTCCACAAACCCCTACTGGTCCCAGATCAGTTTGTGCTGTCTCCACAAACCCCCTACTGTATGGTCACTGCCGTGATGCTTGCAATCCCACAGAGATCACATGTACTAAACGTATACACTCACTATGCTGCTTCGTGACATGATGTTAGCACTGCTACGTGACATGATGTTAGCACTGCTACGTGACATAATGTTAGCACTGCTACGTGACATAATGTTAGCACTGCTACGTGACATAATGTTAGCACTGCTACGTGACATAATGTTAGCACTGCTACGTGACAGAATGTTAGCACTGCTACGTGACAGAATGTTAGCACTGCTACGTGACAGAATGTTAGCACTGCTACGTGACATAATGTTAGCACTGCTACGTGACATAATGTTAGCACTGCTACGTGACAGAATGTTAGCACTGCTACGTGACAGAATGTTAGCACTGCTACGTGACAGAATGTTAGCACTGCTACGTGACAGAATGTTAGCACTGCTACGTGACAGAATGTTAGCACTGCTACGTGACAGAATGTTAGCACTGCTACGTGACAGAATGTTAGCACTGCTACGTGACAGAATGTTAGCACTGCTACGTGACAGAATGTTAGCACTGCTACGTGACATAATGTTAGCAATGCTACGTGACATAATGTTAGCAATGCTACGTGACATAATGTTAGCAATGCTACGTGACATAATGTTAGCAATGCTACGTGACATAATGTTAGCACTGCTACGTGACATAATGTTAGCACTGCTACGTGACATAATGTTAGCACTGCAACGTGACATAATGTTAGCACTGCTACGTGACATAATGTTAGCACTGCTACGTGACATGATGTTAGCACTGCTACGTGACATGATGTTAGCACTGCTACGTGACAGAATGCTAGCACTGCTACGTGACAGAATGTTAGCACTGCTACGTGACAGAATGTTAGCAATGCTACTGTAAGGATTCACATGGCCATTCTGCCCCAATGTGAGGAATAAACCTTACTGAGTGTTTAGAAAATAGACATCTCTGTTTCACACGGTGATCATTTGACATCCAAGGCTGAATTAAGGTGTTGGTCGGTCTGTCTGACGCTGGTTGGTCGGTCTGTCTGACGCTGGTTGGTTGGTCTGTCTGTGACGCTGGTTGGTTGGTTGGTTGGTCTGTCTGACCCTGGTTGGTTGGTTGGTTGGTCTGTCTGACGCTGGTTGGTTGGTCTGTCTGACGCTGGTTGGTTGGTCTGTCTGACGCTGGTTGGTTGGTCGGTCTGACGCTGGTTGGTTGGTCTGTCTGACGCTGGTTGGTTGTTCTGTCTGACGCTGGTTGGTTGGTCTGTCTGACGCTGGTTGGTTGGTCTGTCTGGCGCTGGTTGGTTGGTCTGTCTGACGCTGGTTGGTTGGTCTGTCTGACGCTGGTTGGTTGGTCTGTCTGACGCTGGTTGGTTGGTCTGTCCGACGCTGGTTGGTTGGTCTGTCCGACGCTGGTTGGTTGGTCTGTCCGACGCTGGTTGGTTGGTCTGTCCGACGCTGGTTGGTTGGTCTGTCCGACGCCCGGTTGGTTGGTTGGTCTGTCTGACGCCGGTTGGTTGGTTGGTCTGTCTGACGCCGGTTGGTTGGTTGGTCTGTCTGGCCGCGGTTGGTTGGTTGGTCTGTCTGACGCCCTTGGTTGGTTGGTCTGTCTGACGCCGGTTGGTTGGTTGGTCTGTCTGACGCCGGTTGGTTGGTTGGTCTGTCTGACGCCGGTTGGTTGGTTGGTCTGTCTGACGCCGGTTGGTTGGTTGGTCTGTCTGACGCCCCGGTTGGTTGGTCTGTCTGACGCCGGTTGGTTGGTTGGTCTGTCTGACGCCGGTTGGTTGGTTGGTCTGTCTGACGCCGGTTGGTTGGTCGGTCTGTCTGACGCCGGTTGGTTGGTCGGTCTGTCTGACGCCGGTTGGTTGGTCTGTCTGTCTGACGCCGGTTGGTTGGTCTGTCTGTCTGACGCCGGTTGGTTGGTCTGTCTGTCTGACGCCGGTTGGTTGGTCTGTCTGTCTGACGCCGGTTGGTTGGTCTGTCTGTCTGACGCCGGTTGGTTGGTCTGTCTGTCTGACGCTGGTTGGTTGGTCTGTCTGTCTGACGCTGGTTGGTTGGTCTGTCTGTCTGACGCTGGTTGGTTGGTCTGTCTGTCTGGCTGGTTGGTTGGTCTGTCTGTCTGACGCTGGTTGGTTGGTCTGTCTGTCTGACGCTGGTTGGTTGGTCTGTCTGTCTGACGCTGGTTGGTTGGTCTGTCTGACGCTGGTTGGTTGGTCTGTCCGCTGGTTGGTTGGTCTGTCCGACGCTGGTTGGTTGGTTGGTCTGTCTGACGCCGGTTGGTTGGTTGGTCTGTCTGACGCCGATTGGTTGGTTGGTCTGTCTGACGCCGGTTGGTTGGTTGGTCTGTCTGACGCCGGTTGGTTGGTTGGTCTGTCTGACGCCGGTTGGTTGGTTGGTCTGTCTGACGCCGGTTGGTTGGTTGGTCTGTCTGACGCCGGTTGGTTGGTTGGTCTGTCTGACGCTGGTTGGTTGGTTGGTCTGTCTGGCGCCGGTTGGTTGGTTGGTCTGTCTGACGCCGGTTGGTTGGTTGGTCTGTCTGACGCCGGTTGGTTGGTTGGTCTGTCTGACGCCGGTTGGTTGGTTGGTCTGTCTGACGCCGGTTGGTTGGTTGGTCTGTCTGACGCCGGTTGGTTGGTTGGTCTGTCTGACGCCGGTTGGTTGGTCGGTCTGTCTGACGCCGGTTGGTTGGTCGGTCTGTCTGACGCCGGTTGGTTGGTCGGTCTGTCTGACGCCGGTTGGTTGGTCTGTCTGTCTGACGCCGGTTGGTTGGTCTGTCTGTCTGACGCCGGTTGGTTGGTCTGTCTGTCTGACGCCGGTTGGTTGGTCTGTCTGTCTGACGCCGGTTGGTTGGTCTGTCTGTCTGACGCCGGTTGGTTGGTCTGTCTGTCTGACGCCGGTTGGTTGGTCTGTCTGTCTGACGCCGGTTGGTTGGTCTGTCTGTCTGACGCTGGTTGGTTGGTCTGTCTGTCTGACGCCGGTTGGTTGGTCTGTCTGTCTGACGCCGGTTGGTTGGTCTGTCTGTCTGGCGCCGGTTGGTTGGTCTGTCTGTCTGACGCCGGTTGGTTGGTTGTCTGTCTGACGCTGGTTGGTTGGTTGTCTGTCTGACGCTGGTTGGTTGGTTGTCTGTCTGACGCTGGTTGGTTGGTTGTCTGTCTGACGCTGGTTGGTTGGTTGTCTGTCTGACGCTGGTTGGTTGGTTGTCTGTCTGACGCTGGTTGGTTGGTTGTCTGTCTGACGCTGGTTGGTTGGTTGTCTGTCTGACGCTGGTTGGTTGGTTGTCTGTCTGACGCTGGTTGGTTGGTTGTCTGTCTGACGCTGGTTGGTCGGTCTGTCTGTCTGTCTGACGCTGGTTGGTCGGTCTGTCTGTCTGTCTGACGCTGGTTGGTCGGTCTGTCTGTCTGTCTGACGCTGGTTGGTCGGTCTGTCTGTCTGTCTGACGCTGGTTGGTCGGTCTGTCTGTCTGTCTGACGCTGGTTGGTCGGTCTGTCTGTCTGTCTGACGCTGGTTGGTCGGTCTGTCTGTCTGTCTGACGCTGGTTGGTCGGTCTGTCTGTCGCTGGTTGTTCGTCTGTCTGACGCTGGTTGTTCGTCTGTCTGACGCTGGTTGTTCGTCTGTCTGACGCTGGTTGTTCGTCTGTCTGACGCTGGTTGTTCGTCTGTCTGACGCTGGTTGTTCGTCTGTCTGACGCTGGTTGTTCGTCTGTCTGACGCTGGTTGTTCGTCTGTCTGACGCTGGTTGTTCGTCTGTCTGACGCTGGTTGTTCGTCTGTCTGACGCTGGTTGTTCGTCTGTCTGACGCTGGTTGTTCGTCTGTCTGACGCTGGTTGTTCGTCTGTCTGACGCCCGGTTGGTTGGTTGTTCGTCTGTCTGACGCCGGTTGGTTGGTTGGTCTGTCTGACGCCGGTTGGTTGGTTGGTCTGTCTGGCGCGCCGGTTGGTTGGTTGGTCTGTCTGACGCCCCGGTTGGTTGGTTGGTCTGTCTGACGCCCGGTTGGTTGGTTGGTCTGTCTGACGCCGGTTGGTTGGTCTGTCTGACGCCGGTTGGTTGGTTGGTTGGTCTGTCTGACGCCGGTTGGTTGGTTGGTTGGTCTGTCTGACGCCGGTTGGTTGGTTGGTTGGTCTGTCTGACGCCGGTTGGTCGGTCTGTCTGTCTGACGCCGGTCTGTCGGTCTGTCTGTCTGACGCCGGTCTGTCGGTCTGTCTGTCTGGCGCCGGTCTGTCGGTCTGTCTGACGCCGGTCTGTCGGTCTGTCTGACGCTGGTTGGTTGGTCTGTCTGACGCTGGTTGGTTGTTGGTCTGTCTGACGCTGGTTGGTTGTTGGTCTGTCTGACGCTGGTTGGTTGTTGGTCTGTCTGACGCTGGTTGGTTGTTGGTCTGTCTGACGCTGGTTGGTTGTTGGTCTGTCTGACGCTGGTTGGTTGTTGGTCTGTCTGACGCTGGTTGGTTGTTGGTCTGTCTGACGCTGGTTGGTTGTTGGTCTGTCTGACGCTGGTTGGTTGTTCGTCTGTCTGACGCTGGTTGGTTGTTCGTCTGTCTGACGCTGGTTGTTCGTCTGTCTGACGCTGGTTGTTCGTCTGTCTGACGCTGGTTGTTCGTCTGTCTGACGCTGGTTGTTCGTCTGTCTGACGCTGGTTGTTCGTCTGTCTGACGCTGGTTGTTCGTCTGTCTGACGCTGGTTGTTCGTCTGTCTGACGCTGGTTGTTTGTCTGTCTGACGCTGGTTGTTCGTCTGTCTGACGCTGGTTGTTCGTCTGTCTGACGCTGGTTGTTCGTCTGTCTGACGCTGGTTGTCTGACGTTCGTCTGTCTGACGCTGGTTGTTCGTCTGTCTGACGCTGGTTGTTCGTCTGTCTGGCGCTGGTTGTTCGTCTGTCTGACGCTGGTTGTTCGTCTGTCTGACGCCGGTTGTTCGTCTGTCTGACGCCGGTTGGTTGGTTGTTCGTCTGTCTGACGCCGGTTGGTTGGTTGTTCGTCTGTCTGACGCCGGTTGGTTGGTCGGTCGGTCTGTCTGACGCCGGTTGGTTGGTCGGTCGGTCTGTCTGACGCCGGTTGGTTGGTCTGTCTGTCTGTCTGACGCCGGTTGGTTGGTCTGTCTGTCTGACGCCGGTTGGTTGGTCTGTCTGTCTGTCTGACGCCCGGTTGGTTGGTCTGTCTGTCTGTCTGACGCCGGTTGGTTGGTCTGTCTGTCTGTCTGACGCCGGTTGGTTGGTCTGTCTGTCTGTCTGACGCCGGTTGGTTGGTCTGTCTGTCTGTCTGACGCTGGTTGGTTGGTCTGTCTGTCTGTCTGACGCTGGTTGGTGGGTCTGTCTGACGCTGGTTGGTTGGTCTGTCTGACGCTGGTTGGTTGGTCTGTCTGACGCTGGTTGTTCGTCTGTCTGACGCTGGTTGTTCGTCTGTCTGACGCTGGTTGTTCGTCTGTCTGACGCTGGTTGTTCGTCTGTCTGACGCTGGTTGTTCGTCTGTCTGACGCTGGTTGTTCGTCTGTCTGACGCTGGTTGTTCGTCTGTCTGACGCTGGTTGTTCGTCTGTCTGACGCCGGTTGGTTGGTTGGTCTGTCTGACGCCGGTTGGTTGGTCTGTCTGACGCCGGTTGGTTGGTTGGTTGGTTGGTCTGTCTGACGCTGGTTGGTTGGTCTGTCTGACGCTGGTTGGTTGGTCTGTCTGACGCTGGTTGGTTGGTCTGTCTGACGCTGGTTGGTTGGTCTGTCTGACGCTGGTTGGTTGGTTGTCTGTCTGACGCTGGTTGGTTGGTTGTCTGTCTGACGCTGGTTGGTTGGTTGTCTGTCTGACGCTGGTTGGTTGGTCTGTCTGACGCCGGTTGGTTGGTCTGTCTGGCTGTGTGACTTGTTCGTCTGTCTGCCGGCAGAGTGCTGGAGAGGAAGCAGAAGGAACAGAAAGAGGTCTCCGACAGCCAGATAGAGGGGCTGACGTTCAAGGTGGAACACCTGCAGAACGAAAACAATCAGCTGCAGAAACTGTTCCAAGAAAAAATATCTGTCAACGACAGCATCGGCCAGGAAGTGACCAGGCTGAACCAGGAAAACATGGTCATACCGGAACTGAAGCAGACGGTGTCAGAGCTACAACGACATAAACAGGAACTGGAGGAGCAACTGGAGGAGCAGACCAGAGGGATGACAGGTAGACACAGTACACTACACCATCACTTCGGCCTCTAGGTTCGTGGTCATTGTTATCCAATCAGCTCAGGAAGTCAGGAACTCAGGAACTCAGGAAGTCAGGAACTCAGGAACTCAGGAAGTCATTACAAAAGCATTTTTCTCTTTTTATTTTTTAGAACAAATTGAGGAGATATCAAAAAAGCTTCAAATGAATGTTGAAGAGGAAGCCACCCAACGCAGGTACGTATATATAGTACAGTAGTATCCCAACGCAGGTACATGTATATAGTACAGTAGTATCCCAACGCAGGTACGTGTATATATAGTACAGTAGTATCCCAACGCAGGTACATGTATATAGTACAGTAGTATCCCAACGCAGGTACGTATATATAGTACAGTAGTATCCCAACGCAGGTACGTGTATATATAGTACAGTAGTATCCCAACGCAGGTACATATATATATAGTACAGTAGTATCCCAACGCAGGTACATATATATATATATAGTACGGTAGTATCCCAACGCAGGTACGTATATATAGTACGGTAGTATCCCAACGCAGGTACATATATATAGTACAGTAGTATCCCAACGCAGGTATATATATATATATATATATAGTACGGTAGTATCCTCAAGCCCTGAAATCATATAACAATATTCCATTGTCTGCAGATGCTTTTATCCAAAGCGACATGCAGGACAGTGAGTGCATACATTTACACTGTGTGTATGTATGTATGTATGTATGTATGTATGTATATAATCCCAACGGGGAATTGAACCCACAACCACTATCTCGACATGCTAGCACCACACCCTTACCAACTGAACCACACAAGACCACAATCAAGCCATCATTACTATTCTGATCACGACTGACCCCTAACCTCTCTGTTCAGGCTGTTGGAGCAGCATGAGCAGGTGGAGCGGGAGAAGGAGGAGGTGGAGAGGAGGGTGGAGGAGCTGGAGGAGGTGCTCAGGAGACAGAAGAACACGGAGACCGAGGCCAAGACCAGATTCACTCAGGAGGCATCACGACTCACTGCAGAGAACATGGTGTGTGACTGACTGACTGTTTGTTTGTGACTGACTGACTGTTTGTTTGTGACTGTTTGTTTGTTTGTGACTGACTGTTTGTTTGTGACTGACTGTTTGTTTG
Organism: Oncorhynchus keta; assembly: GCF_023373465.1. NCBI lineage: Eukaryota > Metazoa > Chordata > Actinopteri > Salmoniformes > Salmonidae > Oncorhynchus > Oncorhynchus keta. The sequence goes on along the minus strand of NW_026287001.1, from coordinate 12,982 downwards.
TGACTGACTGTTTGTTTGTGACTGACTGACTGTTTGACTGACTGACTGACTGACTGTTTGTGACTGACTGTTTGTTTGTTTCTGACTGACTGTTTGTTTGTGACTGACTGTTTGTTTGTGACCCACTTTGTTTGACTGACTGACTGTTTGTTTGTGACTGACTTTGTTTGACTGACTGACTGACTGTTTGTTTGTGACTGACTGACTGTTTGTTTGTGACTGTTTGTTTCTGACTGACTGTTTGTGTTTGACTGACTGACTGACTGTTTGTTTGTGACTGACTGACTGTTTGTTTGTGACTGTTTGTTTGTTTGTGACTGACTGTTTGTTTGTGACTGACTGTTTGTTTGTGACTGACTGTTTGTTTGTGACTGACTGACTGTTTGTGACTGACTGACTGACTGTTTGTTAGTGACTGTTTGTTTGTTTCTGACTGACTGTTTGTTTGTGACTGACTGTTTGTTTGTGACTGACTTTGTTTGACTGACTGACTGTTTGTTTGTGACTGACTTTGTTTGACTGACTGACTGACTGTTTGTTTGTGACTGACTGTTTGTGACTGACTGACTGTTTGTGTTTGACTGACTGACTGACTGACTGTTTGTTTGTGACTGACTGACTGTTTGTGACTGACTGACTGACTGTTTGTGACTGACTGACTGACTGTTTGTTTGTGATGACTGTTTGTTTCTGACTGACTGTTTGCGTTTGACTGACTGTTTGCGTTTGACTGACTGTTTGCGTTTGACTGACTGTTTGCGTTTGACTGACTGTTTGCGTTTGACTGACTGTTTGCGTTTGACTGACTGTTTGCGTTTGACTGACTGTTTGCGTTTGACTGACTGTTTGCGTTTGACTGACTGTTTGCGTTTGACTGACTGTTTGCGTTTGACTGACTGTTTGCGTTTGACTGACTGTTTGCGTTTGACTGACTGTTTGCGTTTGACTGACTGTTTGCGTTTGACTGACTGTTTGCGTTTGACTGACTGTTTGCGTTTGACTGTGTAATTCAGTCCTTGTGATATTTACGTTTAATTACAGGACTTTGAAGAACAGCTCGACATGAAGGATCGGTTGATAAGGAAGCTGCAAAATAAAATCAAGAGTCTTCAAACATCCGAGAAAGGTAACACGATTATGCACTGACAAAGTAAACTTCTGGTACATTCTATCTATCATTTGATATTCAGCTCATTTCCTGTTTCTTTGTGGTTTCTTCCTCAGCCAATCAAACGCCAGCGCCCACTATTCCCAAAGAATACCTCGGAATGTTGGAGTACAAGAGGGAGGATGAACCCAAGCTCATTCAATACATAATTCTGGGTAATGAACACATCACCATTCTTGTTGGAGTTGACGTTGTTTTTAAAGTATCGCATGACCCCAGATGTCTACGTGGCCTAAGAAAAGAATCTAAGAAGATAGATCACACGAACCTGAGAGGATGCACTAACAACTGGTTCTCACTATGAAAGTGTGACATCTCAAACAACAGCAGCAGCTTACAGGGTTTGTCTCATGTCTGTAACTGGGTTGTGTTCATTAGGCATCAAATGGAAGAAAGACTGAAACAGGGAGGGACTACCTGCTCTTGTCTAATAAGGAATGCCCAATTTTTTTTTTTTTTTTTTTTTGCATAAAGCTTTCCGTTGTGTGTCCTACTTAACACCACTCGGCTCTTTGTCAGACCTGAAACCCAGGGGGGTAGTGGTCAACATGATCCCCAACATGGCCGCCCAGCTTCTCTTCATGTGTGTCCGTTAACCTGGCCCATGTTTGTAACTGTCCTATGTTTGCAGACCTGAAACCCAGGGGGGTAGTGGTCAACATGATCCCCAACATGGCCGCCCAGCTTCTCTTCATGTGTGTCCGTTAATCTGGCCCATGTTTGTAACTGTCCTATGTTTGCAGACCTGAAGCCCAGGGGGGTAGTGGTCAACATGATCCCCAACATGGCCGCCCAGCTTCTCTTCATGTGTGTCCGTTAACCTGGCCCATGTTTGTAACTGTCCTATGTTTGCAGACCTGAAGCCCAGGGGGGTAGTGGTCAACATGATCCCCAACATGGCCGACCAGCTTCTCTTCATGTGTGTCCGTTAATCTGGCCCATGTTTGTAACTGTCCTATGTTTGCAGACCTGAAACCCAGGGGGTAGTGGTCAACATGATCCCAACATGGCCGCCCAACTTCTCTTCGTGTGTGTCCGTTAACCTGGCCCATGTTTGTAACTGTCCTATGTTTGCAGACCTGAAACCCAGGGGGGTAGTGGTCAACATGATCCCCAACATGGCCGCCCAGCTTCTCTTCATGTGTGTCCGTTAACCTGGCCCATGTTTGTAACTGTCCTATGTTTGCAGACCTGAAGCCCAGGGGGTAGTGGTCAACATGATCCCCAACATGGCCGCCCAGCTTCTCTTCATGTGTGTCTGTTAACCTGGCCCATGTTTGTAACTGTCCTATGTTTGCAGACCTGAAACCCAGGGGGGTAGTGGTCAACATGATCCCCAACATGGCCGCCCAGCTTCTCTTCATGTGTGTCTGTTAACCTGGCCCATGTTTGTAACTGTGTTTGCAGACCTGAAACCCAGGGGGGTAGTGGTCAACATGATCCCCAACATGGCCGCCCAGCTTCTCTTCATGTGTGTCCGCCACGCTGACTACCTCAACGACGGAGCAAAGCTCAAATCCCTCATGAACGCCATAATCAGCGGGGTTAAGAAGGTCATCACGGTAAGCTGAGTCAGCGCTCTATTCTGTTCCTGTTCTGCTTTTCACAGTTCTTCATACGACTCTGAAAACTCATAACAGGCCAAAGTGTGTGTGTGTGTGTGTGTGTGTGTGTGTGTGTGTGTGTGTGTGTGTACTGTAAGTTCTTCTTCTTTTGTCCCTGGGGGAATGAAAAGACCCTGTTTACATTCAAATGCGGATGTTCTCAGGATGATTGTTGTTGTCATTTGTTTACCTGTCTCAGGATGATTGTTGTTGTTTATGTTGTCATTTGTTTACCTGTCTCAGGTTGATTGTTGTTGTTGTTGTTTATGTTGTCATTTGTTTACCTGTCTCAGGATGATTGTTGTTGTTGTTTATGTTGTCATTTGTTTACCTGTCTCAGGATGATTGTTGTTGTTGTTGTTGTTGTTTATGTTGTCATTTGTTTACCTGTCTCAGGATGATTGTTGTTGTTGTTTATGTTGTCATTTGTTTACCTGTCTCAGGATGATTGTTGTTGTTTATGTTGTTGTCATTTGTTTACCCGTCTCAGGATCACCAAGCAGACTTTGAATTGCTGTCGTTCTGGTTCTCGAACATGTACCACATGCTCAACTGTCTGAAGCAGTACAGTGGAGAGGAGGTACTCTGCTATTTTATACGGCACACCTTCAGGGGTTCAGGGGTTCTATCCACAGACAATGTACCAGTCCATATGTTGTTTCATATTTACGTAGTAATACTCTGACCTAAAGATCTGTTGTTTATTATTATAAAATGTTAATTTTTATCCCGCCGTTTTCCACAGGAGTTTCTGAAACAGAACTCTCCGCGTCAAAAGAAGAACTGCTTGCAGAACTTTGACTTGTCTGAACACAGACAGATCTTCAGTGATCTGGCCATCCGTATCTACCACCAGTTCATATCTGTTATGGAGAAGGCTCTTATGCCTATGATCGGTAAGGTTACTCTCATAAGATAACAACATGATGTACAGTACCGGTCAAAATAGTTTGGACACACCTACTCATTCCAGGGTTTTTTTTTCTTATATTTTGTATTTCAAAACCAATTTATTTATAAAGCCCTTCTTACATCAGCTGATATCTCAAAGTGCTGTACAGAAACCCAGCCTAAAACCCCAAACAGCAAGCAATGCAGGTGTAGAAGCACGGTGGCTAGGAAAAACTCCCTAGAAAGGCCAAAACCTAGGAAGAAACCTAGAGAGGAACCAGGCTATGAGAGGTGGCCAGTCCTCTTCTGGCTGTGCCGGGTGGAGATTATAACAGAACATAGCCAAGATGTTCAAATGTTCATAAGTGACCAGCAGGGTCAGATATGAATAATCACAGTGAACAGGTCAGGGTTCCATAGCCGCAGGCAGAACAGTTGAAACTGGAGCAGCAGCACGGCCAGGTGGACTGGGGACAACAAGGAGTCATCATGTCAGGTAGTCCTGAGGCATGGTCCTACGGCTCAGGTCCTCCGAGAGGGAGAAAGAGAGAGAATAAGAGAGCACATACTTAAATTCACACAGGACACCGGATATAACAAACTGATCCTAGTCCCCGACACACAAACTACTGCAGCGTAAATACTGGAGGCTGAGACAGGAGGGGTCGGGAGACACTGTGGCCCCACCCCAGCCAATGATACCCCAGGACAGGGCCAAACAGGCAGGATATAACCCCACCCCCTTTGCAAAAGCACAGCCCTCACACCATTAGAGGGATATCTCCAACCAGCAACTTGCCATCCTAAGGCGAGGCCGAATATAGCCCACAAAGATCTCCGCCACGGCACAACCCAAGGGGGGGCACCAACCCAGACGGTGACCACTCAAGTGACCACTCACGCACCCCTCCCAGGGACGGCATGGAAGAGCACCAGTAAGCCAGTGACTCAGCCCCTGTAATAGGGTTAGAGGCAGAGAATCCCAGTGGAGAGAGGGGAACCAGCCAGGCAGAGACAGCACCTCATGAAGCTGGTTGAGAGAATGCCAAGAGTGTGCAAAGCTGTATTATATTATGATTTGTTTAACACTTTTTTGGTTACTACATGATTCCATAGTTTTAATGTCTTCACTATTATTCTACAATGGTACTGTACATTGATATGATTTTTTTATTTTATTTATTTTACCTTTATTTAACTAGGCCAGTCAGTTAAGAACAAATTCTTATTCTCAATGATGGCCTAGGAACAGTGGGTTAACTGGTCTAGGAACAGTGGGCTAACTGGTCTAGGAACAGTGGGTTAACTGGTCTAGGGACAGTGGGTTAACTGGTCTAGGGACAGTGGGTTAACTGGTCTAGGAACAGTGGGTTAACTGGTCTAGGAACAGTGGGCTAACTGGTCTAGGAACAGTGGGCTAACTGGTCTAGGAACAGTGGGTTAACTGGTCTAGGAACAGTGGGTTAACTGCCTGTTCAGGGGCAGAAAAACAGATTTGTACCTTGTCAGTTTGAACTTGCAACCTTCCGGTTACTAGTCCAACGCTCTAACCACTAGGCTACCCTGCCGCCTCTCCACTCTAACCACCAGGCTACCTGCCGTCCCTCCACTCTAACCACCAGGCTACCTGCCGTCCCTCCACTCTAACCACTAGGCTACCCTGCCGCCCCTCCACTCTAACCACTAGGCTACCCTGCCGCCCCTCCACTCTAACCACTAGGCTACCCTGCCGCCCCTCCCACTCTAACCACTAGGCTACCCTGCCGCCCCTCCACTCTAACCACTAGGCTACCCTGCCGCCCCTCCACTCTAACCACTAGGCTACCCTGCCGCCCCTCCACTCTAACCACTAGGCTACCCTGCCGTCCCTCCACTCTAACCACTAGGCTACCCTGCCGTCCCTCCACTCTAACCACTAGGCTACCCTGCCGCCCCTCCACTCTAACCACTAGGCTACCTGCCGTCCCTCCACTCTAACCACTAGGCTACCTGCCGTCCCTCCACTCTAACCACTAGGCTACCCTGCCGCCCCTCCACTCTAACCACTAGGCTACCCTGCCGCCCCTCCACTCTAACCACTAGACTACCCTGCCACCCCTCCACTCTAACCACTAGGCTACCTGCCGCCCCTCCACTCTAACCACTAGGCTACCCTGCCGCCCCTCCACTCTAACCACTGGGCTACCTGCCGCCCCTCCACTCTAACCACTAGGCTACCCTGCCGCCCCTCCACTCTAACCACTAGGCTACCTGCCGCCCCTCCACTCTAACCACCAGGCTACCTGCCGCCCTCCACTCTAACCACCAGGCTACCTGCCGCCCCCTCCACTCTAACCATTAGGCTACCCTGCCGCCCCTCCACTCTAACCACTAGGCTACCCTGCCGCCTCTACACTCTAACCACTAGGCTGATACATACATTGATAGTCACTTTCCATTAAATATTTGTAGAAATCCAAGAAAGTATTGTTATATAAAGGTTAAAGATAAAGGTTTTCATTCATTCACACATGCATACAGTGCCTGTTGTACATAAGGAGTGTGTGTCTGTTTCCTCCAGTTCCTGGTATGCTGGAGCACGAGAGTCTCCAGGGAATCTCTAGTATGAAGCCTACAGGTTTCCGTAAGCGTTCCAGCAGCATCTATGAGGACCAGGAGATCTACACCATCTCTTCTCTCCTCCAGCAGCTCAGTCTGTACCACAGCACTATGAGTCAGCACGGCATGGAGGAGGGGCTGGTCAGACAGGTAGGAGGGGGGTCACTCAGGGGCTGGTCAGACAGGTAGGAGGCGGGGCTGGTCAGACAGGTAGGAGGGGGGGATCAGACGGGTAGGAGGAGGGGGATCAGATGGGTAGGAGGAGGGGGGGCAGACAGGTAGAAGAAGGGGGGCAGACAGGTAGGATGAGGGGGAGGGGGCAGACAGGTAGAAGGAGGGGGAGGCTGACAGATAGGAGTGGGGGCGGGGCAGACAGGTAGGAGGCGGGGCGGGGCTGGTCAGACAGGTAGGAGGCGGGGCGGGGCTGGTCAGACAGGTAGGAGGCGGGGCGGGGCTGGTCAGACAGGTAGGAGGGGGGGCTGGTCAGACAGGTAGGAGGCGGGGCTGGTCAGACAGGTAGGAGGCGGGGCTGGTCAGACAGGTAGGAGGCGGGGCTGGTCAGACAGGTAGGAGGAGGGGGAGGCAGACAGGTAGGAGGAGGGGGTCAGACAGGGAGGGGGTTGGGCAGACGGGGTAGGAGGAGGGGGTCAGACAGGGGAGGGGGCAGACGGGTAGGAGGAGGGGGGTCAGACGGGTAGGAGGAGGGGGCAGACAGGTAGGAGGAGGGGGTCAGACAGGGAGGGGGTTGGGCAGACAGGTAGTAGGAGGGGAGGCAGACAGGTAGGGGGGGTCAGACAGGGAGGGGGTGGGGCAGACTGGTAGGAGGAGGGGGCAGACTGGTAGGAGGAGGGGGCAGACAGGTAGGAGGGGGGCACTCAGGTATGGTGGGGTCAGACAGGTGGGGGGCAGTGTGTGTGTGTGTGTGTGTGTGTCGGGGGCTGTAGGGGAAAGGAGTAAACTCCCTCTTGGGATCAATTGCTGGGGTTGCACAGGTATCGATTCTTGGACCTCTATGATTTTCAGGTTGTATTTGCATCTACCTGTGTTTGTGTCTGACCCTGTCTTGTCCAACATCTACCCGTGTTTGTGTCTGACCCTGTCTTGTCCAACATCTACCTGTGTTTGTGTCTGACCCTGTCTTGTCCAACATCTACCTGTGTTTGTGTCTGACCCTGTCTTGTCCAACATCTACCTGTGTTTGTGTCTGACCCTGTCTTGTCCAACATCTACCTGTGTTTGTGTCTGACCCTGTCTTGTCCAACATCTACCTGTGTTTGTGTCTGACCCTGTCTTGTCCAACATCTACCTGTGTTTGTGTCTGACCCTGTCTTGTCCAACATCTACCTGTGTTTGTGTCTGACCCTGTCTTGTCCAACATCTACCTGTGTGTGTCTGACCCTGTCTTGTCCAACATCTACCTGTGTTTGTGTCTGACCCTGTCTTGTCCAACATCTACCTGTGTTTGTGTCTGACCCTGTCTTGTCCAACATCTACCTGTGTTTGTGTCTGACCCTGTCTTGTCCAACATCTACCTGTGTTTGTGTCTGACCCTGTCTTGTCCAACATCTACCTGTGTTTGTGTCTGACCCTGTCTTGTCCAACATCTACCTGTGTTTGTGTCTGACCCTGTCTTGTCCAACATCTACCTGTGTTTGTGTCTGACCCTGTCTTGTCCAACATCTACCTGTGTTTGTGTCTGACCCTGTCTTGTCCAACATCTACCTGTGTTTGTGTCTGACCCTGTCTTGTCCAACATCTACCTGTGTTTGTGTCTGACCCTGTCTTGTCCAACATCTACCTGTGTTTGTGTCTGACCCTGTCTTGTCCAACATCTACCTGTGTTTGTGTCTGACCCTGTCTTGTCCAACATCTACCTGTGTTTGTGTCTGACCCTGTCTTGTCCAACATCTACCTGTGTTTGTGTCTGACCCTGTCTTGTCCAACATCTACCTGTGTTTGTGTCTGACCCTGTCTTGTCCAACATCTACCTGTGTTTGTGTCTGACCCTGTCTTGTCCAACATCTACCTGTGTGTGTCTGACCCTGTCTTCTCAACATCTACCTGTGTTTGTGTCTGACCCTGTCTTGTCCAACATCTACCTGTGTGTGTCTGACCCTGTCTTGTCCAACATCTACCTGTGTTTGTGTCTGACCCTGTGTTGTCCCAACAGGCTGTGAAACAGACTTTCTTCTTGGTGGGTGCGGCCACACTCAACAACATCCTGCTACGCAAAGACATGTGCTCCTGTAGGAAGGGCATGCAGATCAGGTGTGTGTGTGTGTGTGTGTGTGTGTGTGTGTAAGTTCACTGTAAGTTCTTCTTCTTTTGTCCCTGGGGGAATGAAAGTCCTTGTTTACATTCAAATGCGGATGTTCTCAGGAAGGGCATGCAGATCAGGTAGGGGTGTGTGTGATGACCAAGAAGAAACAGAGGAAGAGATGGCAAGTTAAATCCTCCCCAGCAAACAGTGAAAGTTCCTACAACGTATGTTAAACGTAGCAACATGTTTCAGGTACCTGTCTGTATGCTACTGTAGGTAACGTAGCAACATGTTTCAGGTACCTGACTGTATGCTACTGTAGGTAACATAGCAACATATTTCAGGTACCTGTCTGTATGCTACTGTAGGTAACATAGCAACATATTTCAGGTACCTGTCTGTATGCTACTGTACGTAACGTAGCAACATGTTTCAGGTACCTGACTGTATGCTACTGTAGGTAATGTAGCAGCATGTTTTGCAGGTGTAACATCAGTTACCTGGAGGAGTGGCTGAAGGAGAAGGACCTCGTGCAGGGTACCAGTGCCATGGAAACTCTGAAGCCTCTGTGTCAGGCTGCCTGGTTACTGCAGGTCAACAAGACCACAGATGACGATGCCAAGGAAATCATAGAACAATGCTCTGAACTCAACACTGTACAGGTACTGAAGGACGATGTACTACAGGGCCCCCCCTACCCCCCATGTTTTCTGAACAAAAATTAATATACTTTTTAATAAAAATTGTTGGACAGTAAACACTGTAAAAGCACCAGGAAATAAGCACTAAGTGATTTTAATCGAGGAAATCAATTCTCAACGGTTCCCATGCGTAATAGAGAGATGTGATTGTATACACATGTAAGCAAGGTTTGAAATGATTTTAGTCAAATGTATCTGTTTGTGTATTTCTTGCGGTCAATTTGCAGTCTGTAAAATGTATTAGTAATTATGTTCCGGTCCCCTGACAATCCGCTCAAGAAAGGATCGTCCCGCGGCTGAATCTAGTTGCTGTTTCTTTCTGTACTACATTACCCATAATGCTTTGACAAAACGCTAACAAAATGTTGTACCCTATCCTTACAGATACTTAACACAGGCAATACTTTAGATTGACTGTTTTTTTGTGAATATTACTCAGTGTCAGTGACAGAACCTTGTTTATTGTCCTGTTCTAGATTGTCAAGATTCTGAATTCTTACACTCCCATTGATGATTTTTGTTCTAGATTGTCAAGATTCTGAATTCTTACACTCCCATTGATGATTTTTGTTCTAGATTGTCAAGATTCTGAATTCTTACACTCCCATTGATGTTTTTTGTTCTAGATTGTCAAGATTCTGAATTCTTACACTCCCATTGATGATTTTGAGAAAAGGGTGGCACCGTCGTTTGTCCGCAAAGTTCAGGTAAGGTGTAAATGTGCATCCCGATCTCGATCATGTGACAAGGATCATGTGCACCTGAATTATTATGAAATTATTTTAATCACAGCAGTTCCAGTATATGGAAATTCAAGACAATCCAAAACCAGTTCCATGAACTAAATGTAAGAAATTAATGTATTTCCCTTGTCCTCAGGGCTTGCTCCAGGACCGTGAGGGGGGATCCTCCCAGCTGATGCTAGACACCCAGTATCGTTTCCAGGTCACCTTCCCCTTCACCCCGTCCTCTCAGGCCCTGGAGCTACTACAACTGCCATCCAGCCTCAGACTGGGCTTCATCACCAGGATCTAACCCTGACCTCTGGGGGAGGCGGTAGCCTCGACTTTAGAGAAGCGGTCCATTAACCTAAAGGTTGCTGGTTTGAATCCCAGGGATGACGGGGGAAAAGCTGGCAGGAGTGAGGTGCCACTGTCTACCAGCGTCTCGGGTGTCACCAACTGCCATTGTAGCCAAATAGCCTTTTTAAAAATGATTAGTGTTTTCATTTACACTCGTAATACAGTTTGAAATAAATATTACTCTGACGTCTGATGAATTTTGTGACTTAAATGCAGATGCTGTTGCAGAGCTAAATGCTTGGGAGTACAGTGAGAAACCTTACTTCTCAGCTGGATGAGATGAGAAATGCAGTTCTGCAGAAAACAGTTTTAAGTTCAATATCAAACTGCTGTTTTTTTTGTTGTAGTAAATTCAAATGTGTCTACTCAATGTTTTGGAGTAACATGCACAGTACATCAAATGTCTTTTTTGTTTTGTTTTCAAATATATATTTTGTAAATCATACTGTAGAAGTATTTTTGTATCTTAAATAATATACTGAACAAAAATATAAACGGAAACATGCAACAATTTAAGACATTTTACGGTTTATATAAGGAAATCAGTCAATTGAAATAAATAAATGAGGTGCCTAATCTATGGATTTCATATGACTTGGAATACAGATATGCATCTGGTTGGTCACAGATACCTATTTTACCTTTATTTAACCAGGTAGGCTAGTTGAGAACACCTTTATTTAACCAGGTAGGCTAGGTGAGAACACCTTTATTTAACCAGGTAGGCTAGGTGAGAACACCTTTATTTAACCAGGTAGGCTAGGTGAGAACACCTTTATTTAACCAGGTAGGCTAGGTGAGAACACCTTTATTTAACCAGGTAGGCTAGGTGAGAACACCTTTATTTAACCAGGTAGGCTAGGTGAGAACACCTTTATTTAACCAGGTAGGCTAGTTGAGAACACCTTTATTTAACCAGGTAGGCTAGTTGAGAACACCTTTATTTAACCAGGTAGGCTAGTTGAGAACACCTTTATTTAACCAGGTAGGCTAGTTGAGAACACCTTTATTTAACCAGGTAGGCTAGTTGAGAACACCTTTATTTAACCAGGTAGGCTAGTTGAGAACACCTTTATTTAACCAGGTAGGCTAGTTGAGAACACCTTTATTTAACCAGGTAGGCTAGGTGAGAACACCTTTATTTAACCAGGTAGGCTAGTTGAGAACACCTTTATTTAACCAGGTAGGCTAGTTGAGAACAAGTTCTCATTTGCAACTGCGACCTGGCCAAGATAAAGCATAGCAGTGTAAACAGACAACACAGTTACAGGTAGGGCGTGGATCAGAAAACCAGTCAGTATCTGGTGTGAACACCATTTGCCTCATGCAGCGCGACACATCTCCTTCACATAGAGTTGATCAGGCTGTTGATTGTGGCCTGTGGAATGTTGTCCCCACTCTTCTTCAATGGCTGTGTGAAGTTGCTGGATATTGGTGGGAACTGGAACTACACTTTGATCCTATTCATGCTCAATGGATGACATGTCTGGTGAGTATGCAGGCCATGGACGAACTGCGACCTTTTCAGTTTCCAGGAATGTACACACCCTAGCGACATGGGGCCGTGCATTATCAAATCAAATGTATTTATATAGCCCTTCGTACATCAGCTGATATCTCAAAGTGCTGTACAGAAACACAGCCTAAAACCCCAAACCGCAAGCAATGCAGGTGTAGAAGCACGGTGGCTAGGAATAACTCCCTAGAAAGGCCAAAACTTAGCCTGGTTCCTCTCTAGGTTTCTTCCTATGTGGGGTGGCCAGTCCTCTTCTGGCTGTGCCAGGTGGAGATTATAACAGAACATGGCCAAGATGTTCAAATGTTCATAAATGACCAGCATGGTCAAATAACAAGGCAGAACAGTTGAAACTTGAGCAGCAGCATGGCCAGGTGGACTGGGGACAGCAAGGAGTCATGTCAGGTAGTCCTGAGGCATGGTCCAAGGGCTCAGGTCCCCTGAGAGAGAATTAGAGAGAGCACACTTAAATTCACACAGGACACTGAATAGGACAGGAGAAGTACTCCAGATATAACAAACTGTCCCCAGCCCCCCGACACATAAACTACTGCAGCATAAATACTGGAGGCTGAGACAGAAGGGGTCGGGAGACACCGTGGCCCCATCCGAGGACACCCCCAGACAGGGCCAAACAGGAAGGATATAACCCCATCCACTTTGTCAAAGCACAGCCCCCACACCACTAGAGGGATATCTTCAACCACCAACTTATCATCCTGAGACAAGGCCGAGTATAGCCCACAAAGATCTCCGCCACGGCACAACCCAAGGCGGGGGGGCGCCAACCCAGACAGGAAGATCACATCAGTGACGCACCCCTCCTAGGGACGGTATGGAAGAGCACCAGTAAGCCAGTAACTCAGCCCCTGTAATAGGGTTAGAGGCAGAGATTTGCAGTGGAGAGAGGGGAACCGGCCAGGCAGAGACAGCAAGGGCGGTTCGTTGCTCCAGATTCTTTCCGTTCACCTTCCCCTCCTGGGCCAGACTACACTCAATCATATGACCTACTGAAGAGATGAGTCTTTAGTAAAGACTTAAAGGTTGAGACCGAGTCTGCGTCTCTCACATGGGTAGAGCAGACCGTTCCATAAAAATGGAGCTCTATAGGAGAAAGCCCTGCCTCAGCTGTTTGCTTAGAAATTCTAGGGACAGTTAGGAG
>NW_026287000.1:0-19812 GCF_023373465.1 Oncorhynchus keta | reverse complement strand
ATCATGGTGGTCTATAAGACAGACTGTCGGCCTATAGACATCTATCATGGTGGTCTATAATACAGACTGTCAGCCTCCAGTATAGACATCTATCATGGTGGTCTATAAGACAGACTGTCGGCCTATAGACATCTATCATGGTGGTCTATAATACAGACTGTCGGCCTATAGACATCTATCATGGTGGTCTATAAGACAGACTGTCGGCCTATAGACTTCTATCATGGTGGTCTATAAGACAGACTGTCAGCCTATAGAATTCTATCATGGTTGTCTAAGATACAGACTGTCAGCCTATAGACATCTATCATGGTGGTCTATAAGACAGACTGTCAGCCTATAGACTCATATCATGGTGGTCTATAACACAGACTGTCGGCCTATAGACTTCTACCATGGTGGTCTATAATACAGACTGTCGGCCTATATACATCTATAATTGTGGTCTATAATACAGACTGTCGGCCTCCAGTATAGACATCTATCATGGTGGTCTATAATACAGACTGTCGGCCTATAGACATCTATCATGGTGGTCTATAACACAGACTGTCAGCCTATAGACATCAATAATTGTCTATAATACAGACTGTCGGCCTCCAGTAGACATCTATCATGGTGGTCTATAACACAGACATCTCAGCCTATAGACATCTATAATGGTGGTCTATAATACAGACTGTCGGCCTATAGATATCTATCATGGTGGTCTATAATACAGACTGTCGACTCACTGGACATCTATATCATGGTGGTCTATAATACAGACTGTCGGCCTATAGACATCTATCATGGTGGTCTATAGTACAGACTGTTGGCCTATAGACTTCTATCATGGTGGTCTATAATACAGACTGTCGGCCTATAGACATCTTTCATGGTGGTCTATAACACAGACTGTCGGCCTCCAATATAGACATCTATCATGGTGGTCTATAAGACAGACTGTCAACCTATAGACATCTATCATGCTGGTCTATAACACAGACTGTCGGCCTATAGACATCTATCATGGTGGTCTATAATACAGACTGTCAGTCTATAGACTTCTACCATGGTGGTCTATAATACAGACTGTCGGCCTATAGACTTCTATCATGGTGGTCTATAAGACAGACTGTCGGCCTCCAGTATAGACATCTATCATGGTGGTCTATAATACAGACTGTCGGCCTATAGACTTCTATCATGGTGGTCTATAATACAGACTGTCGGCCTATAGACCTCTATCATGGTGGTCTATAATACAGACTGTCGGCCTATAGACTTATATCATGGTGGTCTATAAGACAGACTGTCGGCCTATAGACATCTATCATGGTGGTCTATAATACAGACTGTCGGCCTATAGACGTCTATCATGGTGGTCTATAAGACAGACTGTCAGCCTATAGAATTCTATCATGGTTGTCTAAGATACAGACTGTCAGCCTATAGACATCTATCATGGTGGTCTATAAGACAGACTGTCGGCCTATAGACTTATATCATGGTGGTCTATAATACAGACTGTCGGCCTATAGACTTCTACCATGGTGGTCTATAATACAGACTGTCGGCCTATAGACATCTATCATGGTGGTCTATAACACAGACTGTCCGGCCTATAGACATCTATAATTGTGGTCTATAATACAGACTGTCGGCCTCCAGTATAGACATCTATCATGGTGGTCTATAGCAGACTGTCGGCCCTATAGACATCTATCATGGTGGTCTATAATACAGACTGTCGGCCTCCAGCTGTATCATGGTGGTCTATAATACAGACTGTCGGCCTATAGACATCTATCATGGTGGTCTATAACACAGACTGTCGGCCTATAGACATCTATAATGGTGGTCTATAATACAGACTGTCGGCCTATAGACTTCTATCATGGTGGTCTATAAGACAGACTGTCGACCTATAGACATCTATCATGGTGGTCTATAGTACAGACTGTCGGCCTATAGACTTCTATCATGGTGGTCTATAATACAGACTGTCGGCCTAGACATCTTTCATGGTGGTCTATAACACAGACTGTCGGCCTATAGACATCTTTCATGGTGGTCTATGAGACAGACTGTCGGCCTATAGACTTCTATCATGGTGGTCTAAGATACAGACTGTCTATAGAATTCTATCATGGTGGTCTAAGATACAGACTGTCAGCATATAGAATTCTATCATGGTGGTCTAAGATACAGACTGTCAGCCTATAGACATCTATCATGGTGGTCTATAAAACAGACTGTCGGCCTATATACTTCTATCATGGTGGTCTATAAGACAGACTGTCGGCCTCCAGTATAGACATCTATCATGGTGGTCTATAATACAGACTGTCGGCCTATAGACTTCTATCATGGTGGTCTATAAGACAGACTGTCGGCCTCCAGTATAGACATCTATCATGGTGGTCTATAATACAGACTGTCGGCCTATAGACTTCTATCATGGTGGTCTATAATACAGACTGTCGGCCTATAGACCTCTATCATGGGGTCTATAATACAGACTGTCGGCCTCCAGTATAGACATCTATCATGGTGGTCTATAATACAGACTGTCAGTCTATAGACATCTATCATGGTGGTCTATAATACAGACTGCTAGTCTATAGACTTCTATCATGGTGGTCTATAATACAGACTGTCGGCCTATCCACATCTATAACGGTGGTCTATAATACAGACTGTCGGCCTATAGACATCTATCATGGTGGTCTATAATACAGACTGTCAGCCTATCCACATCTATAATGGTGGTCTATAATACAGACTGTCGGCCTATAGACATCTATCATGGTGGTCTATAATACAGACTGTCAGCCTATCCACATCTATCATGGTGGTCTATAAGACAGACTGTCGGCCTATCTTCTATCATGGTGGTCTATAAGACAGACTGTCGGCCTATAGACCTCTATCATGGGGTCTATAATACAGACTGTCGGCCTCCAGTATAGACATCTATCATGGTGGTCTATAATACAGACTGTCAGTCTATAGACATCTATCATGGTGGTCTATAAGACAGACTGTCGGCCTATAGACATCTATCATGGTGGTCTATAATACAGACTGTCGGCCTATAGACATCTATCATGGTGGTCTATAAGACAGACTGTCGGCTATAGACATCTATCATGGTGGTCTATAATACAGACTGTCGGCCTATAGACATCTATCATGGTGGTCTATAACACAGACTGTCGGCCTATAGACTTCTATCATGGTGGTCTATAAGACAGACTGTCAGCCTATAGACCTCTGTCATGGTGGTCTATAAGACAGACTGTCGGCCTATAGACTTCTATCATGGTGGTCTATAAGACAGACTGTCAGCCTATAGAATTCTATCATGGTTGTCTAAGATACAGACTGTCAGCCTATAGACATCTATCATGGTGGTCTATAAGACAGACTGTCGGCCTATAGATATCATGGTGGTCTATAATACAGACTGTCGGCCTATAGACTTCTACCATGTGGTCTATAATACAGACTGTCGGCCTATAGACATCTATCATGGTGGTCTATAACACAGACTGTCGGCCTATAGACATCAATAATTGTGGTCTATAATACAGACTGTCGGCCTCCAGTATAGACATCTATCCTGGTGGTCTATAACACAGACTGTCGGCCTATAGACATCTATCATGGTGGTCTATAATACAGACTGGCGGCCTATAGACATCTATCATGGTGGTCTATAACACAGACTGTCGGCCTATAGACATCCATAATGGTGGTCTATAATACAGACTGTCGGCCTATAGACATCTATCATGGTGGTCTATAATACAGACTGTCGGCCTATAGACATCTATCATGGTGGTCTATAATACAGACTGTCGGCCTATAGACATCTATCATGGTGGTCTATAGTACCCGACTGTCGGCCTATAGACTTCTATCATGGTGGTCTATAATACAGACTGTCGGCCTATAGACATCTTTCATGGTGGTCTATAACACAGACTGTCGGCCTCCAATATAGACATCTATCATGGTGGTCTATAAGACAGACTGTTGGCCTCCAGTATAGACATCTATCATGGTGGTCTATAATACAGACTGTCAGTCGATAGACATCTATCATGGTGGTCTATAACACAGACTGTCGGCCTATAGACATCTATAATGGTGGTCTATAATACAGACTGTCGGCCTATAGACATCTATCATGGTGGTCTATAATACAGACTGTCGGCCTATAGACATCTATCATGGTGGTCTATAATACAGACTGTCGGCCTATAGACATCTATCATGGTGGTCTATAAGACAGACTGTCGGCCTATAGACATCTATCATGGTGGTCTATAGTACAGACTGTCGGCCTATAGACTTCTATCATGGTGGTCTATAATACAGACTGTCGGCCTATAGACATCTTTCATGGTGGTCTATAACACAGACTGTCGGCCTCCAATATAGACATCTATCATGCTGGTCTATAACACAGACTGTCGGCCTATAGACATCTATCATGGTGGTCTATAATACAGACTGTCAGTCTATAGACTTCTACCATGGTGGTCTATAATACAGACTGTCGGCCTCCAGTATAGACATCTATCATGGTGGTCTATAATACAGACTGTCGGCCTATAGACATCTATTATGGTGGTCTATAATACAGACTGTCGGCCTATAGACATCTATCATGGTGGTCTATAATACAGGCTGTCGGCCTATAACATCTATCATGGTGGTCTATAAGACAGACTGTCGGCCTATAGACTTCTAACATGGTGGTCTATCATACAGACTGTCAGTCTATAGACTTCTATCATGGTGGTCTATAATACAGACTGTCGCCTGTAGACATCTATAATTGTGGTCTATAATACAGACTGTCGGCCTCCAGTATAGACATCTATCATGGTGGTCTATAACACAGACTGTCGGCCTATAGACATCTATCATGGTGGTCTATAATACAGACTGTCAGCTTCCAGTATAGACATCTATCATGGTGGTCCTATAACACAGACTGTCAGCCTATAGACATCTATCATGGTGGTCTATAAGACAGACTGTCAGCCTATAGACTTCTATAATGGTGGTCTATAACACAGACTGTCGGCCTCCAGTATAGACATCTATCATGGTGGTCTATAAGACAGACTGTCGACCTATAGACTTCTATCATGGTGGTCTATAATACAGACTGTCGGCCTCCAGTATAGCCATCTATCATGGTGGTCTATAATACAGACTGTCAGTCTATAGACATCTATCATGGTGGTCTATAACACAGACTGTCAGTCTATAGACATCTATCATGGTGGTCTATAACACAGACTGTCGCCCTATAGACATCTATCATGGTGGTCTATATTACAGACTGTCGGCCTATAGACTTCTACCATGGTGGTCTATCATACAGACTGTCAGTCTATAGACTTCTATCATGGTGGTCTATAATACAGACTGTCGGCCTATAGACTTCTATCATGGTGGTCTATAATACAGACTGTCGGCCTATAGACCTCTATCATGGGGTCTATAATACAGACTGTCGGCCTCCAGTATAGACATCTATCATGGTGGTCTATAATACAGACTGTCAGTCTATAGACATCTATCATGGTGGTCTATAATACAGACTGTCAGTCTATAGACTTCTATCATGGTGGTCTATAATACAGACTGTCGGCCTATCCACATCTATAACGGTGGTCTATAATACAGACTGTCTATCTATCATGGTGGTCTATAATACAGACTGTCAGCCTATCCACATCTATAATGGTGGTCTATAATACAGACTGTCAGCCTATAGACATCTATCATGGTGGTCTATAATACAGACTGTCAGCCTATTCACATCTATAATGGTCGCCTATAAGACAGACTGTCGGCCTATAGACATCTATCATGGTGGTCTAAAAGACAGACTGTCAGCCTCCAGTATAGACATCTATCATGGTGGTCTATAAGACAGACTGTCGGCCTATAGACATCTATCATGGTGGTCTATAATACAGACTGTCGGCCTATAGACATCTATCATGGTGGTCTATAAGACAGACTGTCGGCCTATAGACATCTATCATGGTGGTCTATAATACAGACTGTCGGCCTATAGACATCTATCATGGTGGTCTATAAGACAGACTGTCGGCCTATAGACTTCTATCATGGTGGTCTATAAGACAGACTGTCAGCCTATAGACCTCTGTCATGGTGGTCTATAAGACAGACTGTCGGCCTATAGACTTCTATCATGGTGGTCTATAAGACAGACTGTCAGCCTATAGAATTCTATCATGGTTGTCTAAGATACAGACTGTCAGCCTATAGACATCTATCATGGTGGTCTATAAGACAGACTGTCAGCCTATAGACTCATATCATGGTGGTCTATAACACAGACTGTCGGCCTATAGACTTCTACCATGGTGGTCTATAATACAGACTGTCGGCCTATAGACATCTATCATGGTGGTCTATAATACAGACTGTCGGCCTATATACATCTATAATTGTGGTCTATAATACAGACTGTCGGCCTCCAGTATAGACATCTATCATGGTGGTCTATAACACAGACTGTCGGCCTATAGACTTCTACCATGGTGGTCTATAATACAGACTGTCGGCCTATATACATCTATAATTGTGGTCTATAATACAGACTGTCGGCCTCCAGTATAGACATCTATCATGGTGGTCTATAATACAGACTGTCGGCCTATAGACATCTATCATGGTGGTCTATAACACAGACTGTCAGCCTATAGACATCTATAATGGTGGTCTATAATACAGACTGTCGGCCTATAGATATCTATCATGGTGGTCTATAATACAGACTGTCGGCCTATAGACATCTATCATGGTGGTCTATAATACAGACTGTCGGCCTATAGACATCTATCATGGTGGTCTATAATACAGACTGTCGGCCTATAGACTTCTATCATGGTGGTCTATAATACAGACTGTCGGCCTATAGACATCTTTCATGGTGGTCTATAACACAGACTGTCGGCCTCCAATATAGACATCTATCATGGTGGTCTATAAGACAGACTGTTGGCCTCCAGTATAGACATCTATCATGGTGGTCTATAATACAGACTGTCAGTCGATAGACATCTATCATGGTGGTCTATAACACAGACTGTCGGCCTATAGACATCTATAATGGTGGTCTATAATACAGACTGTCGGCCTATAGACATCTATCATGGTGGTCTATAATACAGACTGTCGGCCTATAGACATCTATCATGGTGGTCTATAATACAGACTGTCGGCCTATAGACATCTATCATGGTGGTCTATAAGACAGACTGTCGGCCTATAGACATCTATCATGGTGGTCTATAGTACAGACTGTCGGCCTATAGACTTCTATCATGGTGGTCTATAATACAGACTGTCGGCCTATAGACATCTTTCATGGTGGTCTATAACACAGACTGTCGGCCTCCAATATAGACATCTATCATGGTGGTCTATAATACAGACTGTCGGCCTATAGACATCTATCATGCTGGTCTATAACACAGACTGTTAGCCTATAGACTTCTACCATGGTGGTCTATAATACAGACTGTCGGCCTCCAGTATAGACATCTATCATGGTGGTCTATAATACAGACTGTCGGCCTATAGACATCTATTATGGTGGTCTATAATACAGACTGTCCGGCCTATAGACATCTATCATGGTGGTCTATAATACAGGCTGTCGGCCTATAGACATCTATCATGGTGGTCTATAAGACAGACTGTCGGCCTATAGACTTATATCATGGTGGTCTATAATACAGACTGTCAGCCTATAGACATCTATCATGGTGGTCTATAACACAGACTGTCGGCCTGTAGACATCTATAATTGTGGTCTATAAGACAGACTGTCGGCCTCCAGTATAGACATCTATCATGGTGGTCTATAACACAGACTGTCGGCCTATAGACATCTATCATGGTGGTCTATAATACAGACTGTCAGCTTCCAGTATAGACATCTATCATGGTGGTCTATAACACAGACTGTCAGCCTATAGACATCTATCATGGTGGTCTATAAGACAGACTGTCAGCCTATAGACTTCTATAATGGTGGTCTATAACACAGACTGTCGGCCTCCAGTATAGACATCTATCATGGTGGTCTATAAGACAGACTGTCGACCTATAGACTTCTATCATGGTGGTCTATAATACAGACTGTCAGCCTCCAGTATAGCCATCTATCATGGTGGTCTATAATACAGACTGTCAGTCTATAGACATCTATCATGGTGGTCTATAACACAGACTGTCAGTCTATAGACATCTATCATGGTGGTCTATAACACAGACTGTCGCCCTATAGACATCTATCATGGTGGTCTATATTACAGACTGTCGGCTATAGACTTCTGTGGTGGTCCTATATACAGACTGTCAGTCTATAGACTATCATGGTGGTCTATAATACAGACTGTCGGCCTCCAGTATAGCCATCTATCATGGTGGTCTATAATACAGACTGTCGGCCTATAGACATCTATCATGGTGGTCTATAATACAGGCTGTCGGCCTATAACATCTATCATGGTGGTCTATAAGACAGACTGTCGGCCTATAGACTTCTAACATGGTGGTCTATCATACAGACTGTCAGTCTATAGACTTCTATCATGGTGGTCTATAATACAGACTGTCGGCCTCCAGTATAGACTTCTATCATGGTGGTCTATAATACAGACTGTCGGCCTCCAGTATAGACATCTATCATGGTGGTCTATAATACAGACTGTCAGTCTATAGACTTCTGTCATGGTTGTCTATAATACAGACTGTCGGCCTCAGTATAGACATCTATCATGGTGGTCTATAATACAGACTGTCGGCCTATAGACATCTATCATGGTGGTCTATAATACAGACTGTCGGCCTAGACATCTATCATGGTGGTCTATAATACAGACTGTCGCCTATAGACATCTATCATGGTGGTCTATAATACAGACTGTCGGCCTATAGACATCTATCATGGTGGTCTATAATACAGACTGTCGGCCTATAGACATCTATCATGGTGGTCTATAATACAGACTGTCGGCCTATAGACATCTATCATGGTGGTCTATAATACAGACTGTCGGCCTATAGACATCTGTCATGGTTTCTTACCTGGAAACTGTACTTCAAAGACGTCGTCGTGTCAGAGCCATGTTTTGAGCCAGAGACAAAACAGGGTGGACTAAGTTCGGGCTTTCAGGAAGGAGCGGTGCTTTATGGGCGTTGGAGGAGAGTTGATGCTGGACTTACAGTAGTTGGGTGATCCCTGGTTGGGGTGCTCGCGGGATATGCTTGTTCTTCTTCTTTGGTAGCTTCTGCTTCGCCATGGCCAGGGAGTAATACATTCCAAAGTTGTTGACGATCACAGGGACGGGCATGGCGATGGTCAGTACACCCGACAGGGCGCACAGCGCGCGACAAGCATCCCGACCACGTCTGGGGGTACATGTCGCCGTAGCCAAGGGTCGTCATGGTAACGACAGCCCACCAAATCCGATGGGGATGTTCTTGAAGTGCGTGTGATTCGCTGGCGCGCGGGTCGGTCGGGTCCGCTCCCATCCGTTCGGCGTAGTAGATCATCGTGGCGAAGATGAGGACTCCGAGGGCGAGAAGATAATGAGGAGAGGAACTCATTGGTGCTAGCCCGTAACGTGTGACCCCAGAACCCTCAGGCCCACGAAGTGACGGGTCAGCTTGAAGATACGCAGGATCTGGGACGAACCTCACCACCCTCAGGAACCCCAGAACATCCTTAGCCGCTTTAGAAGACAGTCCACTCAGCCCCGACCTCCAGGTAGAAACGGTAGATAGCCACAAAGTCGATAACGTTGAGAGCTTTCTTCATGAACTCCATCTTGTCGGACAGAATATGACTCGCATCATGAACTCAAAATCAAACCAGACCACGCAGACGCCCTCGATATAGGTGAGATAGACCACCGTCTCCGTCTCCTGGTACTGCTCCACCGTCACGTTGTCCACCAGCTCCAGCTCGGTGCGGTTCACGATGGGGTTGAAGAACTGCGTGGGTCTCCAGGCAGAAGGTGGAGATGGACACGAGGATGAAGAACAGAGGGGCCAGGGCTATCCACTGTGGAGGAGGGAGAAAAGAGAGGAATGGAAAGAGAAACAAGGAAAGAGATTATTAGTTGAAGGTTGTGACATAAGGACTTCATAATACAATTATAAGCAGTGCAGAGATGTACAGAAGATGGAGATGGACACCAGAGAGGGGAGGAGAGAGAGGGAGTGGAGGTAAGAGAAAAGGGGAGGAGAGAGGGAAAGGGGAGGGAGAAAAAGGAGGGGAGGAAAGAGGGGAGGAGGGACAGGGGAGGGAGGGAGAGAGGGAGGAGGTAAGAAAAGGGGAGGAGAGAGGAAAGGGAGGAGAGAGAAAAGGGAGGAGAGGAAAGAGAGGGGAGGAGAGACAGGGGGGTGAGGAGGGAGAGGGAGGAGGTAAGAGAAAGAGGAGGAGAGAGGGAGGAAAGGGAGGAGAGATAAGAGGGAGGGAAGAGAAAAGGGGAGGAGGAAGAGAGAGGGAAGGAGAGACAGGGGGAGGAGGAGAGAGAGGGGAGTGGAGGTAAGAGAAGAGGGGAGGAGGGAAAGGGGAGGAGAGAGAGGGAGGAAGAGAGGGGGGAGGAGGGGGGAGGGAGGAGAGAGAGGGAGGAGGTAAGAAAAGGGAGGAGGAGAGAGGGAAGGGAGGAGAGAGAAAAGGAAGGAGGAAGAGAGGGAGGAGACAGGGGAGGGAGGAGAGAGAGGGGGAGGGAGGTAAGAGAAAGAGGAGGAGAGAGGGAAAGGGGAGGAGAGATAAGAAGGGGAGGAAGAGAAAAAGGAGGAGAGGAGAGAAGGGGAGGAAAGAGAGGGGAGGGAAGGAGAGAGAGAAGGGAGGGGAGGAAAGAGAGAGGAGAGAGACAGGGGAGGGAGGAGAGAGAGGGAGGGGAGGTAAGAGAAAAGGGGAGGAGAGAGAGGAAGGGGAGGAGAGAGAAAAGGGAGAGGAGGAATGAGGGAGGAGGAGAGAGAGAAAAGGGAGAGGAGGAAAGAGGAGGGAGGAGAGACAGGGGAGGGAGGAGAGAGGGAGGGGAGGTAAGAGAAAGGGAGGAGAGAGGGAAAGGGAGGAGAGAGAAAAGGGAGGGGAGGAAAGAGAGAGGGGAGGAGAGACAGGGGAGTGAGGAGAGAGAGGGGAGGAGGTAAGAGAAAAGAGGAGGAGAGAGGGAAAGGGGAGGAGAGATAAGAAGGAGGAAAGAGAAAAAGGGGAGGGAGGAAAGAGAGGGGAAGGAGAGACAGGGGAGGGAGGAGAGAGAGGGAGTGGAGGTAAGAGAAAAGGGGAGGAGAGAGGGAAAGGGGAGGAGAGAGAAAAGGGAGGGGAGGAAAGAAGAGGGGAGGAGAGACAGGGGAGGGAGGAGAGAGAGAGGGAGGGAGGTAAGAGAAAAGAGGAGGAGGGAGAGGGGAAAGGGGAGGAGAGAGAGAAAAAAGGAGAGGAGGAAAGAGAGAGGGAGGAGAGACAGGGGAGGGAGGAGAGAGAGGGGAGGGGAGGTAAGAGAAAAGAGGAGGGAGAGAGGAAAGGGGGAGAGATAAGAAGGGGAGGAAAGAGAAAAAGGGGAGGAGAGGAGAGAGGGGGGAGGAAGAGAGCCGGGGAGGAAGGAGAGAGAGAAGGGGGAGGGGAGGAGAAGAGGGGAGGAGAGACAGGGGAGGGAGGAGAGAGAGGGGAGGGAGGTAAGAGAAAAGGGGAGGAGAGAGGGAAAGGGGAGGAGAGAGAAAAGGGAGAGGAGGAATGAGAGAGGGGAGGAGAGAGAAAAAAGGGAGAGGAGGAAAGGAGAGGGGAGGAGAGACAGGGGAGGGAGGAGAGAGAGGGAGGGAGGTAAGAGAAAAGGGGAGGAGAGAGGGAAAGGGGAGGAGAGAGAAAAGGGAGGGGAGGAAGAGAGAGGGGAGGAGAGACAGGGGAGTGAGGAGAGAGAGGGGGAGGGGAGGTAAGAGAAAAGAGGAGGAGAGAGGGAAAGGGGAGGAGAGATAAGAAGGGGAGGAAAGAGAAAAAGGGGAGGGGAGGAAAGAGAGAGGGAAGGAGAGACAGGGGAGGGGGAGAGAGGGGAGTGGAGGTAAGAGAAAAGGGGAGGAGAGAGGGAAAGGGGAGGAGAGAGAAAAGGGAGGGGAGGAAAGAGAGAGGGGAGGAGAGACAGGGGAGGGAGGAGAGAGAGGGGAGGGGTAAGAGAGAAAAGGGGAGGAGAGAGGGAAAGGGGAGGAGAGAGAAAGGGAGGGGAGGAAAGAGAGAGGGGAGGAGAGACAGGGGAGGAGGAGAGAGGGGAGGGGAGGTAAGAGAGAAGAGGAGGAGAGAGGGAAAGGGGAGGAGAGATAAGAAGGGGAGGAAAGAGAAAAAAGGGGAGGAGAGGAGAGAGGGGAGGAAAGAGAGCCGGGGAGGAAGGAGAGAGAGAGAAGGGGAGGGGAGGAGAGAGAAAGAGGAGAGAAAGGGGAGAAGAAAGGGAACGAGACCTCCACTCTCTCCCTCCCAATTCTTTTCTATTTCCTCTCTCTCCTCCCCTCCCCTTCTCTCTCTCGACCCCTCTCTACCCCTCTCTCTATCCTACCCTCCCTCCCCTTTCTCCCTCTCTCCTCCTCTCTCTCCCTCTCTATTCCTCTCTCCTCTCCATCTCCATCTCTCTCTCCAACCTCACTTTCCCCTCTCCTCCCCTTTCTCTCTCCCTCTGCTCTCTCTGTCCTCCCCTCCCTCTCTCCCTCCTCCCCTCCCTCTCTCCATCTCCTCCCCTTTCTCTCTTCTCCCATCCCCTCCCTCCCTCCCTCCCTCCCTCCCTCCCTCCCCTCCCTCCCTCCCTCCCTCCCTCCCTCCCTCCCTCTCTCTCTCTTACTCCCCTCTCCTTTCTCTCTCCTCCCCTCCCTCCTCCCCTCTCTCGCTCTTCTCCCCTCCCTCCCTCTCTCTCTCTCTTTACCCACTCTCCTTTCTCTCTCCTCCCTCCCTCCCTCCCTCCCTCCCTCCTCCCTCCCTCCCTCCCTCCCTCCTCCCTCCCTCCCTCCTCCCCTCCCCTTTCTCTCTCCTCCCATCTCTCTCTCCAACCCTCTCTCTCCCCTCTCCTCCCCTTTCTCTCTCCTCCCTCTCTCTGTCCTCCCCTCCCTCTCTCCCTCCTCCCCTCCCTCTCTCCATCTCCTCCCTTTCTCTCTTCTCCCTCCCTCCCTCCCTCCCTCCCTCCCTCCCCCTCCTCCCTCCCTCCCTCCCTCCCTCCCTCCCTCCCTCTCTCTCTCTTACTCCCCTCTCCTTTCTCTCTCCTCCCCTCCCTCCCTCCCTCTCTCTCTCTTCTCCCCTCCCTCCCTCTCTCTCTCTCTTACTCCACTCTCCTTTCTCTCTCCCTCCCTCCCTCCCTCCCTCCCTCCCCTTTCTCTCTCCTCCCCTCCCTCTCTCCCTCCCTCTCTCCCCTCCTCCCGTTTCTCTCTCCCTCGTCCCCTCCCATTTCTCTCTCCTCCCCTCCTTTCTCTCTCGTCCCCTCCCCTTTCTCTCCTCCCCTCCTTTCTTTCTCCTCCCTCCTCCCTCTCTCTTCTCCCCTCCCTCCCTCTCTCTCTCTCTTTACTCCCTCTCCTTTCTCTCCTCCCTCTCTCCTCTTTCCCCTCCCCTCCCTCCTTTCTCTCTCCTCCCCTCCCCTCTCTCCTCATCCCCTGCCCTTTCTCTCTCTCCCTCCCCTTTCTCTCTCCTCCCCTCCATTACAACACTGATGTGGACTGGACAGACCGTATTACAGGGGAGGAGAGAGAAAGGAGTGGAGGAAGAGAGAGAAATATACATTTTTATTTGCAACGTACTCTTATGTATACCTGGTTGATTGACATTGGTACATATATTGGTACATTGTCCAGTCCACATCAATGTAACAACAGGAAGGTTATAACAGTCTGTCCAGTCCACATCAATGTAACAGGAAGGTTATAACAGTCTGTCCAGTCCATCAATGTAACAGGAGGTTATAACAGTCTGTCCCAGTCCCACATCAATGTAACAGGAAGGTTATAATAGTCTGTCCAAGTCCATATCAATGTAAATAACAGGGAAGGTTATAACAGTCTGTCTCAGTCCGCATCAATGTAACAACAGGAAGGTTATAAAAGTCTCGTCCAGTCCACATCAATGTAACAGGAAGGTTATAACAGTCTGTCCCAGTCCACATCAATGTAACAGGGAGGTTATAACAGTCTGTCCAGTCCACATCAATGTAACAGGAAGGTTATACAGTCTGTCCAGTCCACATCAATGTAACAACAGGAAGGTTATAACAGTCTGTCCAGTCCACATCAATGTAACAACAGGAAGGTTATAACAGTCGTCCCAGTCCACATCAATGTAACAACAGGAAGGTTATAACAGTTCGTCCAGTCTGTCAATGTAACAACAGGGAAGGTTATAATAGTGTCCAGTCCGCATCAATGTAACAACAGGAAGGTTATAACAGTCTGTCCAGTCCACATCAATGTAACAGGGAGGTTATAACAGTCTGTCCAGTCCACATCAATGTAACAGAAAGGTTATAACAGTCTGTCCAGTCCACATCAATGCAACAGGGAGGTTATAACAGTCTGTCAGTCCACATCAATGTAACAACAGGGAGGTTATAACAGTCTGTCCAGTCCACATCAATGTAACAGGGAGGTTATAACAGTCTGTCCAGTCTCTCTTGTTACAGAGTCTGCATCCCAAATGGCACCCTATTCCCTATATAGAGGACTACTTTTGACCAGGGCCCTTTTCCCTACTCCTCCATTAGGATGATAGATGATAGATGTAATCTACTCATCCATTAGGATGATAGATGTAATCTACTCCTCCATTAGGATGATAGATGTAATCTACACCTCCATTAGGATGATAGATGTAATCTACTCCTCCATTAGGATGATAGATGTAATCTACACCTCCATTAGGATGATAGATGATAGATGTAATCTACTCCTCCATTAGGATGATAGATGTAATCTACACCTCCATTAGGATGATAGATGATAGATGTAATCTACTCCTCCATTAGGATGATAGATGTAATCTACTCCTCCATTAGGATGATAGATGATAGATGTAATCTACTCCTCCATTAGGATGATAGATGTAATCTACACCTCCATTAGGATGATAGATGTAATCTACTCCTCCATTAGGATGATAGATGTAATCTACTCCTCCCTTAGGATGATAGATGATAGATGTAATCTACTCCTCCCTTAGGATGATAGATGATAGATGTAATCTACTCCTCCATTAGGATGATAGATGATAGATGTAATCTACTCTCCATTAGATGATAGATGTAATCTACTCTCCCCCTTAGGATGATAGATGCAATCTACTCTCCCCTTAGGATGATATATGTAATCTACTCCTCCTTTAGGATGATAGATGATAGATGTAATCTACTCTCCCTTAGGATGATATATGTAATGTACTCCTCCCTTAGGATGATAGATGTAATCTACACCTCCATTAGGATGATAGATGTAATCTACTCCTCCCTTAGGATGATAGATGTAATCTACTCCTCCTTTAGGATGATAGATGATAGATGTAATCTACTCCTCCCTTAGGATGATAGATGTAATCTACTCCTCCCTTAGGATGATAGATGATAGATGTAATCTACACCTCCATTAGGATGATAGATGTAATCTACACCTCCATTAGGATAATAGATATAATCTACTCCTCCCTTTAGGATGATAGATGTAAATACCTCCTTTAGGATGATAGATGATAGATGTAATTCTCCTCCCTTAGGATGATAGATGTAATCTACTCCTCCCTTAGGATGATAGATGTAATCTACTCCTCCCTTAGGATGATAGATGATAGATGTAATCTACACCTCCATTAGGATGATAGATGTAATCTACACCTCCATTAGGATAATAGATATAATCTACTCCTCCCTTAGGATGATAGATGTAATCTACTCCTCCTTTAGGATGATAGATGATAGATGTAATCTACACCTCCATTAGGATGATAGATGTAATCTACACCTCCCTTAGGATGATAGATGTAATCTACTCCTCCCTTAGGATGATAGATGTAATCTACTCCTCCCTTAGGATGATAGATGTAATCTACTCCTCCCTTAGGATGATAGATGATAGATGTAATCTACTTCCTCCCTTAGGATGATAGATGATAGATGTACTCCACCTTTAGGATGATAGATGATAGATGTAATCTACTCCTCCCTAGGATGATAGATGTAATCTACTCCTCCCTTAGGGATGATAGATGATAGATGTAATCTACACCTCCATTAGGATGATAGATGTAATCTACACCTCCATTAGGATGATGGATGCAATCTACCTCCCTTAGGATGATAGATGTAATCTACTCCTCCTTTAGATGATAGATGATAGATGTAATCTACCTCCCTTAGGATGATAGATGTAATCTACACCTCCATTAGGATGATAGATGTAATCTACCTCCTTAGGATGATAGATGATAGATGTAATCTACACCTCCATTAGGATGATAGATGTAATCTACCTCCATTAGGATGATAGATGTAATCTACTCTCCCTTAGGATGATAGATGTAATCTACTCCTCCTTTAGGATGATAGATGATAGATGTAATCTGCACACTCCATTAGGATGATAGATGATCCATTAGGATGATATATGCAATCTACCCTCCTTAGATGATAGATGTAATCTACTCCTCCCTTAGGATGATAGATGCAATCTACTCCTCCATTAGGATGATAGATGTAATCTACTCTCCCTTAGGATGATAGATGATAGATGTAATCTAATACTCCATTAGGATGATAGATGTAATCTACTCCTCCCTTAGGATGATAGATGTAATCTACTCCTCCCTTAGGATGATAGATGATAGATGTAATCTACTCCTCCATTAGGATGATAGATGTAATCTACTCCTCCCTTAGGATGATAGATGTAATCTACTCCTCCCTTAGGATGATAGATGATAGATGTAATCTACTTCTCCATTAGGATGATAGATGATAGATGTAATCTACTCCTCCTTTAGGATGATAGATGATAGATGTAATCTACTCCTCCTTTAGGATGATAGATGATAGATGTAATCTACTCCTCCTTTAGGATGATAGATGATAGATGTAATCTACTCCTCCTTTAGGATGATAGATGATAGATGTAATCTACTCCTCCTTTAGGATGATAGATGATAGATGTAATCTACACCTCCTTTAGGATGATAGATGATAGATGTAATCTACACCTCCTTTAGGATGATAGATGATAGATGTAATCTACTCCTCCTTTAGGATGATAGATGATAGATGTAATCTACTCCTCCTTTAGGATGATAGATGATAGATGTAATCTACTCCTCCTTTAGGATGATAGATGATAGATGTAATCTACACCTCCCTTAGGATGATAGATGATAGATGTAATCTACACCTCCATTAGGATGATAGATGTAATCTACACCTCCTTTAGGATGATAGATGATAGATGTAATCTGCACCTCCTTTAGGATGATAGATGTAATCTACTCCTCCTTTAGATGATAGATGATAGATGTAATCTACTCCTCCTTTAGGATAGATCTACTCCTCCATTAGATGATAGGTGATCTACACCTCCATTAGAATGATAGGTGATAGATGTAATCTACACCTCCTTTAGGATGATAGATGATCTAGATGCAATCTACTCCTCCTTTAGGATGATGGATGTAATCTACTACCTCCTTAGATGATAGATGTAATCTACCCTCCCTTAGGATGATAGATGATAGATGTAATCTACTCCTCCCTTAGGATGATAGATGTAATCTACTCCTCCCTTTAGATGATAGATGATAATCTACTCCTCCTTTATGATAGATGATAGACCTGGATGATGATGTAATCTACTCCTCCCTTAGGATGATAGATGTAATCTACTCCTCCTTTAGGATGATAGATGATAGATGTAATCTGCTCCTCCATTAGGATGATAGATGTAATCTACACCTCCATTAGGATGATAGATGTAATCTACTCCTCCCTTAGATGATAGATAGATGATAGATGATAGATGTAATCTACACCTCCATTAGGATGATAGATGTAATCTACACCTCCATTAGGATGATAGATGTAATCTACTCCTCCTTTAGGATAGATGATAGATGCAATCTACACCTCCTTAGGATGATAGATGTGATAGATGATAGATGTAATCTACACCTCCATTAGATGATAGATGTAATCTACACTCCATTAGGATGATGATATATGTAATCTACACCTCCATTAGGATGATAGATGTAATCTACTCCTCCCTTAGGATGATAGATGTAATCTACTCCTCCATTAGGATGATAGATGTAATCTACTCCTCCTTAGGATGATAGATGATAGATGTAATCTACCTCTCCATTAGGATGATAGATGATAGAGATGTAATCTACTCCTCCCTTAGGATGATAGATGTAATCTACCTTCTCCTTAGGATGATAGATGTAATCTACTCCTCCATTAGGATGATAGATGATAGATGTAATCTACTCCTCCCATAGATAGATATATGCACTACTCCTCCCTTAGGATGATAGATGATAGATGTAATCTACCTCCCTTAGGATGATAGATGATAGATGTAATCTACTTCCTCCATTAGTGATGATAGATGATAGATGTAATCTACTCCTCCTTTAGGATGATAGATGATAGATGTAATCTACTCCTCTTTAGGATGATAGATGATAGATGCAATCTACTCCTCCTTTAGGATGATAGATGATAGATGTAATCTACTCCTCCTTTAGGATGATAGATGATAGATGTAATCTACTCCTCTTTAGGATGATAGATGATAGATGTAATCTACACCTCCTTTAGGATGATAGATGACAGATGCACCTACACCTCCTTTAGGATGATAGATGATAGATGTAATCTACTCCTCCTTTAGGATGATAGATGATAGATGTAATCTACCTTCTCCTTTAGGATGATAGATGATAGATGTAATCTACTCCTCCTTTAGGATGATAGATGATAGATGTAATCTACTCTCCTTTAGGATGATAGATGATAGATGTAATCTACTCCTCCATTAGGATGATAGATGATAGATGTAATCTACACCTCCTTAGGATGATAGATGATGATGATAGTTACCTCCTTTAGGATGATAGATGTAATCTACTCCTCCTTTAGGATGATAGATGATAGGTGATGTAATCTACACCTCCTTTAGATGATAGATGTAATCTTACTCCTCCATTAGATGATAGGTGATAGATGTAATCTACACCTCCATTAGGATGATAGATGATAGATGTAATCTACCTACCTTTAGGATGATAGATGTAATCTACTCCTCCTTTAGGATGATAGATGATAGATGTAATCTACACCTCCCTTAGGATGATAGATGATAGATGTAATCTACACCTCCATTAGATGATAGATGACAGATGTAATCTACACCTCCTTTAGATGATAGATGATAGATGTAAATCCACACCTCCTTTAGATGATAGATGATAGATGTAATCTACTCCTCCTTTAGGATGATAGATGATAGATGTAATCTACAGGATGATAGATGTAATCTACACCTCCATTTAGGATGATAGATGATAGATGTAATCTACTCCCTCCATTAGGATGATAGATGTAATCTACACCTCCTAGGATGATAGATGATAGATGTAATCTACTCCTCCATTAGATGATAGATGTAATCTACACCATTAGATAGATGATAGATAGGATGATAGATGATAGATGTAATCTACTCCTCCATTAGGATGATAGATGTAATCTACACCTCCATTAG
>NW_026286999.1:80000-83793 GCF_023373465.1 Oncorhynchus keta | reverse complement strand
AGTGTGTGGAGTTCTCAGCCACTAGATGGAGCTGTCCTCATAGTGTGTGGAGTTCTCAGCCACTAGATGGAGCTGTCCAGCCACTAGATGGAGACGTCCTCATGTGTGGAGTGTGTGGTTCTCAGCCACTAGATGGAGATGTCCTCATAGTGTGTGGAGTTCTCAGCCACTAGATGGAGAGTTCTCAGCCACTAGATGGAGACCCTCATAGTGTGTGGAGTTCTCAGCCACTAGATGGAGACGTCCTCATAGTGTGTGGAGTTCTCAGCCACTAGATGGAGCGTCCTCATAGTGTGTGGAGTTCTCAGCCACTAGTGTGTGGAGTTCTCAGCCACTAGATGGAGCTGTCCTCATAGTGTGTGGAGTTCTCAGCCACTAGATGGAGAGTTCTCAGTCCTCATAGTGTGTGGAGTTCTCAGCCACTAGATGGAGACGTCCTCATAGTGTGTGGAGTTCTCAGCCACTAGATGGAGCGTCCTCATAGTGTGTGGAGTTCTCAGCCACTAGATGGAGACGTCCTCATAGTGTGTGGAGTTCTCAGCCACTAGATGGAGACGTCCTCATAGTGTGTGGAGTTCTCAGCCACTAGATGGAGCTGTCCTCATAGTGTGTGGAGTTCTCAGCCACTAGATGGAGACGTCCTCATAGTGTGTGGAGTTCTCAGCCACTAGATGGAGACGTCCTCATAGTGTGTGGAGTTCTCAGCCACTAGATGGAGACGTCCTCATAGTGTGTGGAGTTCTCAGCCACTAGATGGAGTTCTCAGCGTCCTCATAGTGTGTGGTTCTCAGTTCTCAGTGTGTGGAGTTCCACTAGATGGAGACGTCCTCATAGTGTGTGGAGTTCTCAGCCACTAGATGGAGACGTCCTCATAGTGTGTGGAGTTCTCAGCCACTAGATGGAGATAGTGTGTGGAGTTCCCACTCATAGTGTGTGGAGTTCTCAGCCACTAGATGGAGATAGTGTGTGGAGTTCGCCACTCCTCATAGTGTGTGGAGTTCTCAGCCACTAGATGGAGACGTCCTCATAGTGTGTGGAGTTCTCAGCCACTAGATGGAGACGTCCTCATAGTGTGTGGAGTTCTCAGCTACTAGATGGAGACGTCCTCATAGTGTGTGGAGTTCTCAGCCACTAGATGGAGACGTCCTCATAGTGTGTGGAGTTCTCAGCCACTAGATGGAGACATCCTCATGTATGATATTGTTGCTGGAGCTACAGCAGATCTTCCAGACCACAACACTGGCCAGAATATATAGAGAGCAGATGTGTCTGTGTTGTTGCTGGAGCTACAGCAGATCTTCTAGACCACAACACTGGTCAGAATATATAGAGAGTAGATGTGTCTGTGTCTCGGAGGCTACATTCTAATCCCAGAAGGAAGAGAGCTGTAATCAATACTGTTGTAAAGCAACTCTCTGGTGTTTAGGTTGTAACACATAATAAATGTGTGTTTTGATACGTGGCGTGGCGAGGTTCAAATCAAATCAAATACAATTGGTCGCATAATCATATTTAGCAGATTATATTGTGGGCGTAGCGAAATGCTTGTGTTCCTACAATTCACAACAATACACACATATCTAAAGTAAAATAATGGAGTTAAAACTTCTTATGGCTGCAGTCTCTGTACAGGGATCAAAATCAGCGGAAATTTCAGAGCGCCAACTAATAGTACTCGATACAACTCAAACTTTCATTAAAACACACATGCAGGGTACTCAATCAAAGCTACACTCGTTGTGAATCTAGCCAACATGTCAGATTTTTATAATGCTTTCCGGCGAAAGCATGAGAAGCTATTATCTGATAGCATGCAACCCCCGAAATACCCAAAGGTGACGTAAACAAAATAATTAGCATAGCCGGCGCTACACAAAACGCAGAAATAAAATATAAAACATTCATTACCTTTGACGAGCTGCTTTGTTAGCACTCCTATATGTCCCATAAACATCACAATTGGGTCTTTTTTCCCCGATTAAATCCGTCCATGTATACCCAAAATGTCCATTTATGAAGCCCGTCTGATCCAAGAAAAAACAGCTTTCCAAAACGCAACGTCATTTTTTAAAAATGATAAAAGTTGCCTATAAACTTTGACAAAACACTTCAAACTACTTTTGTAATCCAACTTTAAGTATTAGTAAACGTTAATAATCGATCAAATTGATCACGAGGCGATCTGTATTCAATAGCAGTCTTGAAATCATGGTCCATATTCTCCCTTTCATAACTTCCTCCGGTGTACTCGACGACAGGAAGTGCCTATTTCTCATTTGACCAAGGATTAACTTCAACCCAATTGCCAAGACTGGCGACATCGTGTGGAAGCTGTAGGAACTGTAAACTGGGCCCTATCTATTTTCCCTTGCCATAGACAATACAGAGACTGGCGACATCGTGTGGAAGCTGTAGGAACTGTAAACTGGGCCCTATCTATTTTCCCTAGCCATAGACAATACAGAGACTGGCCACATCGTGTGGAAGCTGTAGGAACTGTAAACTGGGCCCTATCTATTTTCCCTTGCCATAGACAATACAGAGACTGGCGACATCGTGTGGAAGCTGTAGGAACTGTAAACTGGGCCCTATCTATTTTCCCTTGCCATAGACAATACAGAGACTGGCGACATCGTGTGGAAGCTGTAGGAACTGTAAACTGGACCCTATCTATTTTCCCTTGCCATAGACAATACAGAGACTGGCGACATCGTGTGGAAGCTGTAGGAACTGTAAACTGGGCCCTATCTATTTTCCCTTGCCATAGACAATACAGAGACTGGCGACATCGTGTGGAAGCTGTAGGAACTGTAAACTGGACCCTATCTATTTTCCCTTGCCATAGACAATACAGAGACTGGCGACATCGTGTGGAAGCTGTAGGAACTGTAAACTGGGCCCTATCTATTTTCCCTTGCCATAGACAATACAGAGACTGGCGACATCGTGTGGAAGCTGTAGGAACTGTAAACTGGACCCTATCTATTTTCCCTTGCCATAGACAATACAGAGACTGGCGACATCGTGTGGAAGCTGTAGGAACTGTAAACTGGACCCTATCTATTTTCCCTTGCCATAGACAATACAGAGACTGGCGACATCGTGTGGAAGCTGTAGGAACTGTAAACTGGACCCTATCTATTTTCCCTTGCCATAGACAATACAGAGACTGGCGACATCGTGTGGAAGCTGTAGGAACTGTAAACTGGACCCTATCTATTTTCCCTTGCCATAGACAATACAGAGACTGGCGACATCGTGTGGAAGCTGTAGGAACTGTAAACTGGGAACCCTATCTATTTTCCCTTGCCATAGACAATACAGAGACTGGCGACATCGTGTGGAAGCTGTAGGAACTGTAAACTGGACCTATCTATTTTCCCTTGCCATAGACAATACAGAGACTGGCGACATCGTGTGGAAGCTGTAGGAACTGTAAACTGGACCCTATCTATTTTCCCTTGCCATAGACAATACAGAGACTGGCGACATCGTGTGGAAGCTGTAGGAACTGTAAACTGGGCCCTATCTATTTTCCCTTGCCATAGACAATACAGAGACTGGCGACATCGTGTGGAAGCTGTAGGAACTGTAAACTGGGCCCTATCTATTTTCCCTTGCCATAGACAATACAGAGACTGGCGACATCGTGTGGAAGCTGTAGGAACTGTAAACGGGACTATCTATTTTCCCTTGCCATAGACAATACAGAGACTGGCGACATCGTGTGGAAGCTGTAGGAACTGTAAACTGGGCCCTATCTATTTTCCCTTGCCATAGACAATACAGAGAC
>NW_026286999.1:60000-75000 GCF_023373465.1 Oncorhynchus keta | reverse complement strand
TCCTCTTGTAGCTGAATCAATCTCCTGCTCCACCAGAGGACATATTTCCCTTTCTAATTTGATTCTCAGATTCAACACCACAGGTCAAGAATGTCAACCAGATACAGCTGATTGACAAAACATTCCTCCAACAATAGAACAGAGCTGCTCCTGCATATCAATGTGTGTTGCTCTCCGGTGGCAATTCCAGAAACACTGATAATGTTTCCTTGTACAAATGAACAAGGGTGAAAAGGTCAAGGAGGTGAGAGGAGCTTGGTACAGAGGGAGACAGTCTACAGTATGGTACATGCGGCACGAGGAGCTTGGTACAGAGGGAGACAGTCTACAGTCTGGTACATGAGGGGAGTGGAGCTTGGTACAGAGGGAGACAGTCTACAGTCTGGTACATGAGGGGAGAGGAGCTTGGTACAGAGGGAGACAGTCTACAGTCTGGTACATGAGGGGAGAGGAGCTTGGTACAGAGGGAGACAGTCTACAGTCTGGTACATGAGGGGAGTGGAGCTTGGTACAGAGGGAGACAGTCTACAGTCTGGTACATGAGGGGAGAGGAGGTTGGTACAGAGGGAGACAGTCTACAGTATGGTACATGAGGGGAGAGGAGCTTGGTACAGAGGGAGGCAGTCTACAGTCTGGTACATGAGGGGAGAGGAGCTTGGTACAGAGGGAGACAGTCTACAGTCTGGTACATGAGGGGAGTGGAGCTTGGTACAGAGGGAGACAGTCTACAGTCTGGTACATGAGGGGAGAGGAGCTTGGTACAGAAGGAGACAGTCTACAGTATGGTACATGAGGGGAGAGGAGCTTGGTACAGAGGGAGACAGTCTACAGTATGGTACATGAGGGGAGAGGAGCTTGGTACAGAGGGAGACAGTCTACAGTATGGTACATGAGGGGAGAGGAGCTAGGGACAGAGGGAGACAGTCTACAGTATGGTACATGAGGGGAGTGGAGCTTGGTACAGAGGGAGACAGTCTACAGTATGGTACATGAGGGGAGAGGAGCTTGGTACAGAGGGAGACAGTCTACAGTATGGTACATGAGGGGAGAGGAGCGAGGGACAGAGGGAGACAGTCTACAGTATGGTACATGAGGGGAGTGGAGCTGGGGACAGAGGGAGACAGTCTACAGTATGGTACATGATGGGAGTGGAGCTTGGTACAGAGGGAGACAGTCTACAGTCTGGTACATGAGGGGAGAGGAGCTTGGTACAGAGGGAGACAGTCTACAGTCTGGTACATGAGAGGAGAGGAGCTTGGTACAGAGGGAGACAGTCTACAGTCTGGTACATGAGGGGAGAGGAGCTTGGTACAGAGGGAGACAGTCTAGAAGTAACCACCCAGTTTGAAATTTGACATTTGGAACAACTTCGATATTTGACATTTGAGAAACATGGATGGGTTGGACGATACTTTTCTCATCAATCGTCATGATGACAATCCTCTGTCGTTAACATAAAAAAGGTCTAATTATTTATTGTGTAAATGTTGAAGGTGTGTGGGCGACGGAGATGAAACAAAATGGTGCAGTTTGAGGCCATGTGAATGAGAGTGATGCTGGCGCTGGGGATGGTGGTTTGAGCAGGTGGGTCCGGGCAGGTGTAATGTAGTTGATGTTTGTGCGATGTTATCAGTTTAAATGTGTATGTTTTGTATTGTTAAAAAAATTATAATAATATCTTATAAAAAAGAAACCTGGTTGAACGTCTAATTCTGACATTTGAGAGCTTATTGCTATTGGTTTCATCTCAACTCTATCGTCCTCCCACCTTCCTTTCTTCTCTCTCTCTTCCTTCCTTCCTCATCCTCCCCTTTCCCATCATTCACCACCATGTTCTTCTCAGAGCCATACAGTTCCTTCTCTCTTCCTTCCTTCCTCATCCTCCCCTTTCCCATCATTCACCACCATGTTCTTCTCAGAGCCATACAGTTCCTTCTCTCTTCCTTCCTTCCTCATCCTCCCTTTTCCCATCATTCACCACCATGTTCTTCTCAGAGCCATACAGTTCCTTCTCTCTTCCTTCCTTCCTCATCCTCCCCTTTCCCATCATTCACCACCATGTTCTTCTCAGAGCCATACAGTTCCTTCTCTCTTCCTTCCTTCCTCATCCTCCCTTTTCCCATCATTCACCACCATGTTCTTCTCAGAGCCATACAGTTCCTTCTCTCTTCCTTCCTTCCTCATCCTCCCCTTTCCCATCATTCACCACCATGTTCTTCTCAGAGCCATACAGTTCCATCTCTTCCCTCTGAAGAAGTGTTCATTCAGCAGCATACACTGACTACGCAAAACATGATTAAGAACATGCTCATTCCATGACATCCTGTAGACTGACCAGCTGACTCCAGGTGAAAGCTATGATCCCTTATTGATGTCACTTGTTAAATCCACTTCAACCAGTGCAGATGAAGGGGAGGAGACAGGTTAAAGAAGGATTTGTAATCCTTGAGACATTTGAGACAAGGATTATGTGTGTGCCATTCAGAGGATGAATGGGCAAGACAAAATATTGAAGTGTCTTTGAACAGGGTATGGTAGTAGGTGCCACCAAGAACTGCAACGCTGCTGGGTTTTTCACACTAAACAGTTTTTCATGTGTATCAAGAATGGTCCACCACCCAAAGGACATCCAGCCAACTTGACGCAACTGTGGGAAGCATTGGAGTCAACATGGGCCAGCACACAACACACACATGATGAACACCTTCGACACCTTGTACAGTCCAAGTCAATATTAGGAATGTGTTCCTAATGTTTGGTATAGTCAGTGTATGTAGATTGATTGAGGCCTTCTAGGTTGAGTGGCGCCATGGCCTCCTTCAGATCAATGGCATGTCAATGGAAGCTGCCTGCCACTATGACACTTATCAGTCTTCCTGTGACCCTCCAGTGACTGGAGGTGACATCAATACAAAGATGGCCATTTTGGGTCATCAGTGGCCTTGTTATGAGTCAAGATGACTACCTGTTTTCAGTTTAAGACAGAAATATCCTCTCTTTCAGCCATTTTAGTTCCAGACTGAAGACCGAAAGAGCAACATCCACTACAAAGCATTCATTCTTTTCTCTTTGTTTTTTAAAACCAGGCAAGTCAGTTAAGAACAAATTCACAATGACGGCCTACCCCAGCCAAACCCTCCCCTAACCCGGACGACGCTGTGCCAAATGTGTGCGGCCCTATGGGACTCCTGATCTGTTGTGATACAGCCCCGGATCAAACCCGGGTCTGTAGTGATGCCTCTAGCACTGTGATGCAGTGCCTTAGACCGCTGTGCCACTCAGGATCGTTCTTTGTTCTGTCTCTCTTGGCTGTTAGCAAGGCAGTTTCAGTTAACTTGTCTTGTATTCTCAGAAGATCAGCATAAGATACGGGAATCGGCCTCAACTCTGCCATTCAGAAATGCATATGAGACAGAAAACATGGCAGCCTGTTGTTGTGCTCCATTGAGTTGGTTGTGAATCAAGATATGAGAGATGCCATGTCAGACAGTGTGCCTAGCTAGCATCTAGCAGAAGTCATGTGACTGGAGTCTCATTATACTCAAATTACACAATTGCGACCCATACTCTTCAGGCAGCGCTGTACTGTAGGCTATACTGTAGGCTATACTGTACTGTAGGCTATACTGTAGGCTATACTATACAGTAGGCTATACTGTAGGCTATACTATACTGTAGACTATACTGTACTGTAGGCTATACTGTAGGCTATACTGTACTGTAGGCTATACTGTAGGCTATACTATACTGTAGACTATACTGTACTGTAGGCTATACTGTATTGTAGACTATACTATACTGTAGACTATACTATACTGTAGACTATACTGTACTGTAGGCTATATTGTATTGTAGACTATACTATACTGTAGACTATACTATACTGTAGACTATACTGTACTGTAGGCTATACTGTATTGTAGACTATACTGTGCTGTAGACTATACTATACTGTAGACTATACTGTACTGTAGGCTATACTGTATTGTAGACTATACTGTATTGTAGACTATACTATACAGTAGACTATACTGTACTGTAGACTAAACTGTATTGTAGACTATACTGTAGACTATACTGTATTGTAGACTATACTGTACTGTATGCTATACTGTATTGTAGACTATACTATACTGTAGACTATACTATATTGTAGACTATACTATACTGTAGACTATACTATACTGTAGACTATACTGTACTGTAGGCTATACTGTATTGTAGACTATACTGTATTGTAGACTATACTATACAGTAGACTATACTGTACTGTAGACTAAACTGTATTGTAGACTATACTGTAGACTATACTGTATTGTAGACTATACTATACTGTAGACTATACAAATTGTAAGCTATACTGTACTGTAGACTATACCAATTGTAGGCTATACTGTACTGTAGGCTATACTGTATTGTAGACTATACTATACACTATACTGTATTGTAGACTATACTGTACTGTAGGCTATACTGTATTGTATACTATACTATACTGTAGACTATACAAATGTAGGCTATACTGTACTGTAGACTATACAAATTGTAGGCTATACTGTACTGTAGACTATACAAATTGTAGGCTATACTGTACTGTAGGCTATACTGTATTGTAGACTATACTATACTGTAGGCTATACCGTACTGTAGGCTATACTGTATTATAGAATATACTATACTTTAGACTATACTATATTGTATGCTATACTGTATTGTAGACTATACTATACTGTAGGCTATACTGTACTGTAGGCTATACTGTATTGTAGAATATACTATACTTTAGACTATACTATATTGTATGCTATACTGTATTGTAGACTATACTATACTGTAGACTATACTATATTGCTATTGTAGACTA
Source organism: Oncorhynchus keta (assembly GCF_023373465.1). Taxonomy (NCBI): domain Eukaryota; kingdom Metazoa; phylum Chordata; class Actinopteri; order Salmoniformes; family Salmonidae; genus Oncorhynchus; species Oncorhynchus keta. Next base: position 70,136 of record NW_026286999.1, on the reverse strand, counting down.
TACTGTAGACTATACTGTATTGTAGACTATACTGTACTGTATGCTATACTGTATTGTAGACTATACTATACTGTAGACTATACTATATTGTAGACTATACTATACTGTAGACTATACTATACTGTAGACTATACTGTACTGTAGGCTATACTGTATTGTAGACTATACTGTATTGTAGACTATACTATACTGTAGGCTATACCGTACTGTAGGCTATACTGTATTATAGAATATACTATACTTTAGACTATACTATATTGTATGCTATACTGTATTGTAGACTATACTATACTGTAGGCTATACTGTACTGTAGGCTATACTGTATTGTAGAATATACTATACTTTAGACTATACTATATTGTATGCTATACTGTATTGTAGACTATACTATACTGTAGACTATACTATAATGCAGACTATACTATACTGTAGACTATACTATACTGTAGACTATACTATATTGCAGACTATACTATACTGTAGGCTATACTGTATTGTAGACTATACTGTATTGTAGACTATACTATACAGTAGACTATACTGTACTGTAGACTAAACTGTATTGTAGACTATACTGTAGACTATACTATATTCTAGGCCCCTATGTACTTCCGTTTGATTTCAGCTTTCTGTGATCAGTGACCCCTGGGGGTGAAGAATCGGCATCCAACGTGTATCAAGTTTAAGAAGTGGTTACTTTTGATATCCAGCCAATCTCAAATGATTGGATGTTGTTGTCTCATTCAATTTAACTAATAAGTAACTTACCTTTTTCAAATAATATCTGAAATGATTGGTTTCTACAAATGAGACAATTTAAACTTTTCCACATTAACGCTTTCAGGTTAATTACATTTTAATTCCCAAAGAGCCTATAGAGGTCAGGTTTTTTACTTTATCTTTATTTAACTAGGCAAGTCAGTTAAGAACAAATTATTATTTTCAATGACGGCCTAGGAACAGTGGGTTAACTGCCTTGTTCAGGGGCAGAACAACAAATTTGTGTCCTTGTCAGCTCGGGGATTTGAACTTGCAACCTTCCGGTTACTAGTCCAAAGCTCTAACCACTAGGCTAATCATTTATGATTAATCATTAACATTGATTTATCAATAAAATTTGCTTTTGCAAAGCTCATTCAGTACTGAAGGAAGTCCCGCCTTCTGACCTCAGCAGCGATACAAACTCTAATTAGCGGAAAAACAGCAGAAATTGCGAACAACGCTCTCCAAAATCAACCATCGAACGCAGGCTTTGTAACGGTTTTCCCCACTTTAGCCCTTATGTATCACCATCAATGGTTGGCATTGGTCCAGTACCACCGTGCTCAGCAGAAGCTTGTGCAAGACATGGCTGACATGAAGGGAGAGCTGGAAAGAAACGAGCAACTATTGACAAGAGCAGAAAATGAAAACAGTCTGCTAGCCGAGGAACTGAATTTGAAGTCTGAACAATGAAAGGTAATTGCAAAAGCTTATGTCGATGAACAAGAACAAACTCTTCAACATAATAGTTTTCTACAGGAACAACTCGATTTTAGCCTAAACTAAATACGATGTAGTCCACTCCAAACTAGATAAATCTGTTGAGTTATCTACAAGCAGGAGCGCGCAATTTGATAACATGCAGGCAGTTTTGTTGAATGTTACTCACAGTAACAATGTTCTAGTCCAAACGCTACAGACCAAAGACGATCACTTAATGAGCACAATGACTAAGTTCGATGACAAATCAGCAGAACTCATTGAAGTCGCTGACCAAATGAATGATGAGAGAACTCAAGTGATGAAGATGGATATATTGATTTCTAAGCAAAGGGAGGAAATCCCATCACTGAATCTCTCGCTCTGTACTCAAGACCTCTATCTGCAAACCATGACAGATAAGTATGAGACCAAAATGAGCAAGTGCAACACGCACGTGTCCAAAATCAGTACCCTAAGCGCTCAAGTGGACTCTGCAATGCAGCAGAATACCACCCTTAGGTACAATCTGGTGGAATTCCAGAAATGTCACGCAGCGTGACGACCCGACCAAGCAATTGGAGCCCTGTACTGAAAGGAGTGAAGACGATAGAAGGTTTCAGACTTTGCCTCCCTCATGTGTCCCTCAGTCTTCTCCTCTTGGCTATTCGGCACTGAGTAATATGGCACCTATTTACCAACAAAGCCGAAGTTTGGCTTCTCCTCTTGGCCTTTCATGCCCCAATTCCCCACAGGATGAAGCCAACTCGTCAAAAATGTCCCTAACCTTTAAACCCATTCCAGGTCATCCAAACGATACTGAGACGTTCCTAGCTGACATAGAAGACGCATGGTTACCTGAATGCTACGGGTTCTGACAGGCTTTACCTGTTGAAGCGAACGTCGAACAGACACGTGAAGAGGTTCATTCGTCTACAACAGCAACACGTGCTAAACGACTACGCTAAACTTGCCACAGTTTTGAAATTAGAATTCATTGGGTCTGCAACTTGCAAACACAATAGCTCACAGACTAACACTATCAAACTAGCTCAGAAGCTTACTATTTTTTTCCTTTATTTAACTAGGCAAGTCAGTTAAGAACAAGTTCTTACTTACAATGACAGCCTAAGAACAGTGGGTTAACTGCCTGTTCAGGGGAAGAATGACAGATTTTTACCATGTCAGCCCCTGGGATTCAATCTAGCAGCCTTTCAGTTACTGGCCCAGCGCTCTAACCATTAGGCTACCTCCCGCCCCAAATTACTATCATAGGCTTCATTCAGTTGACTTTGTTCTACTCGCTGAAACAGTAATGGAGGAGCTGTTACCATTCAAAAAAATGTTTCTGTCGAACATGTATCCCACCTTCATGACCGACTTGGGCCCTACAGCCCACGTTGGCTTGCCTATCTTACAACTCAGAGAGCTTGCAAGCACAGCTTTTGAGGCATCAAAAGCAAGCCACACTAACAGCCCTGACAACTCGGTTTTGTAGTTTGACCTGGAGCACTAACTGCATCATCAGATATTGGAGCGTCGAGACGCAGAACAATGGTTTCTACCAAGAAAACACAAATCCAATAACCACCGAGGTCAAAATAACTGTAAAGTGCGTCGCCATCGAAAGAACTACCGCTACAATCAACCTGTTCGCTACGTTCCTGCATCCAAACCACACAAAGTGTCGGAGCACAAGGGTAACCAAGGGTTAAAGGACGACCAAAACGTAGAACAATGTTCTCTAGAAGTTCCACTATGTGAGGAACTGAAACGAGAACATTTTTAGAAAAGGGTAAAAGATAAGTCACAAGGACTGGACGGGGAATTACCGGACACCAGGTCCGCAGGAATTAACAACCTTAGCAAGGAAGTTAAAAACCTAATTTCTCCTGCTCTAACTTGAGACCCTATCCAGGGCCTGCTCGATCAAGAAACAAGCCTACAGGCTTTGTCTATAGACTGATAAAAAAGGTTGCAAAGAAAAAGGTTTAAAGCTTTGTTAAAGCCAAGCACACTCAAAATCCGAAAAGTCGATTTGCTTTCACCTTGAACAGAAATGGCACATCACGTCATTGCGAATGATCACTCCACTTTGTGGGGAATATGTCGACTAAACGTGACTCTAAACCTCCATACCTGGAAACAGTCCTGGAGGACTGCTTAACTTGTCATGAGCTGATTGATTCGGTCGCAACAATACCGCTCATCTCTCGAACATTGTTCGATGATCTCAAATGCTGAGCACCAAATTCTAATAAATGAAATCACACATGTAAGATACCAAATAAAAGCTTCACATGTTGTGAATCCAGCCAACATGTCAGATTTCAAAAAGGCTTTTCGGCGAAAGCAAACAATGCTATTTTCTGAGGATAGCACCTCAGTAAACAAAAGAGAGAAAGAATATTTCAACTATGCAGGCGCGACACAAAACTCAGAAATAATAATATAATTCATGCCTTACCTTTGACGAGCTTCTTTTGTTGGCACTCCAATATGTCCCATAAACATCACAAATGGTCCTTTTGTTCGATTAATTTTGTCGATACATATCCAAAATGTCCATTTATTTGGCGTGTTTGATCCAGAAAAACACTGGTTCCAACTTGAGCAACGTGACTACAATATATCTCAAAAGTTACCTATAAACTTTGCCAAAACATTTCAAACTACTTTTGTAATACAACTTTAGGTATTTTTTAGCGTAAATAATCGATAAAATTGAAGACGAGATGATCTGTGTTCAATACTGAAAGAAAACAAACTGTAGCTAGCTTTCTGGTCACACGCCTCTATCTAACAGTACACTTCAAGTGACCCTCGTTCAAGACGGCCGTCCTTCTTCATTACACAAAGGAATAACCTCAACCAATTTCTAAAGACTGTTGACATTCAATGGAAGCGGTAGAAACTGCAAGAAGTTCCCTTAGAAATCTGGATTCCCAATGAAAACTCATTTAAAAGAGAGTGACCTAAAAAAAATCTGAATGGTTTGTCCTCGGGGTTTCGCCTGCTAAATAAGGTCTGTTAAACTCACAGATATGATTCAAACAGTTTTAGAAACTTCCGAGTGCTTTCTAATCCAACTCTCCTAATAATATTCATATCTTATCGTCTGGGGATGAGTAGCAGGCAGTTGAATTTGGGCATGCTTTTCATCCAAAATTCCAAATGCTGCCCCCTATCCTAGAGAAGTTAACCAAATCAGGGGCCACGCTCACGTGAGCATAGACATTACATGGGACCACCCTTTTCATTACATGGACCACCCTTTTCATTACATCGGACCACCCTTTTCATTACATGGACCACCCTTTTCATTACATGGACCACCCTTTTCATTACATGGACCACCCTTTTCTCAGAAGTGTATAAAACCCTCTCCTGACAAAATGTACATTAGACCACACAAACCATGGTGTAAGCTAAGGTTGCAAATGGTTGAATTTCTAAGAACAGAAAATATAAAGCGGGAGCTACATGTTGTCACGGATCCCTCCGGAACTTTCATTACCCACACCCCTATTCCCATTGATTAGTAACTGTGTAAAGTGGGCCCTTTATTCATCATTGTCCTGTCGATTATTGTTACAATGTCTGATCGTTCCTGTGAGTACCTGTGCTGTGTTGTTTTGGCTTTCATGCCACATATATGGTGCAGATGATTACGGGTCTCGACCCGTGTGATAATCATTGTACTATTGTGTATTTGTTCAAGAGACTCCTCGCTCTTTTGTTTGGGTACGACCCAGTGTTTTGTATACGTGTTTGTTTGCTCTTCGTCCCAGTGCCTTTACATGGCACGCTGTAATTTGGGAAATAGAACCCCCTATTACGCATTCCTGCGCCTGTCTCCTGACCCATTTATATCAGCGTGACACATGTTGGCACTACAACTCAAGTGAAGGACAAGACCAGAAAATATGGAGATCATTCCCACGTTGAAATGGTAAAGAAATCTACAAACTAAAAATTATGCAGATTGCAGCTTTTTAAGTACTTTAGTCTGGTAAACGCACTCGATCTGAGAACAGTTCCGAATGGTACTCTGAAGTATCCATTATAACAACTACGACAGACTGTGACTCCTGGGGAACGCAACCAGAGACTTTTCTGTCGATTGACTCTCCAGCAGACGGGCCGGCGACCACAGAGAAAGACAACAAGACACACACTCCTAAATATGTAAATTGACATTTTTGAATGAGCGGTCGTTCATTAAAATATTAGCAATTTCTATGAGTGTAGTTATCAGCTATGGGTTTCCTGCTGTTGAGCGGTCCACAGCCCCTTTCCTTTGCCTACCAAGCTGTCATATCGGTTTCGTCCACTAGGGACCTTTTCTTTGTATCATGTAATATGAGCTAATTGTGTGTTTTCATGCATTTCTGTGACTTGATTAGTTAGTTAGTAAATAATTAAAATAATTTGTACATCGCTGATTCACAATTAATGCTATGGTTTGTGTAGATATCCAAGGGTTTGCGACATTCAGTAATGAGAACTGATGAGCGATTGTTTTTAAAAATTTATTTTACCTTTATTTAACTAGGCAAGTCAGTTAAGAACAAATTCTTATTTTCAATAATAAGCAATTGTTTTTTTTATTTGACCTTTATTTAACTAGGCAAGTCAGTTAAGAACAAATTCTTATTTTCAAAGACAGCCTAGGAAGAGTGGGCTAACTGTCTGTTCAGGAGCAGAACGACAGATTTGTACCTTGTCAGCTCGGGGGTTTGAACTTGCAACCTTATGGTTCCTAGTCCAACGTTCTAACCACTAGGCTACTCTTCCACCCCATAAGATACGAAAATCGATCTAGGAAATAGAGACTATATAAACATTTTCCAGTGATGCCCAGTCTTCCTAGTTAATTAAAGTTTACATGATTAGTGTAATCATGTAATAATAATTACACATAGAGAATTGATTTGATAAAATAATAGTCTTCACATTTAATGATAGTTACAGACACGACAAGACTATATGTGATGATAGTGTTTATGTACTGTAGACTGTATGTGATGATAGTGTGTATGTACTGTAGACTATAAGTGATGATAGTGTGTATGTACTGTAGACTATATGTGATGATAGTGTTTATGTACTGTAGACTATATGTGATGATAGTGTGTATGTACTGTAGACTGTATGTGATGATAGTGTGCATGTACTGTAGACTATAGGTGATGATAGCGTGTATGTACTGTAGACTGTATGTGATGATAGTGTGTATGTACTGTAGACTGTATGTGATGATAGTGTGTATGTACTGTAGACTGTATGTGATGATAGTGTGTATGTACTGTAGACTGTATGTGATGATAGTGTGCATGTACTGTAGACTGTATGTGATGATAGTGTGTATGTACTGTAGACTGTATGTGATGATAGTGTGTATGTACTGTAGACTGTATGTGATGATAGTGTGTATGTACTGTAGACTGTATGTGATGATAGTGTGTATGTACTGTAGACTGTATGTGATGATAGTGTGTATGTACTGTAGACTGTTGTGGAGAGAAGAAAGGATGATGTTTTCCCTTCTTTTCCTGAAGAGGGGGATGTGCTGGTGTAATCACCCCATCCGTCACAGTGGTCAGTCCACAGGCAGCGACATCCATCACCAGAGAATGAGAGAGAGAGAGAGAGAGAGAGAGAGAGAGAGAGAGAGAGAGAGAGAGAGAGAGAGAGAGAGAGAGAGAGAGAGAGAGAGAGAGAGAGAGAGAATTCTGCAGAATTCTGCAAAACTCCTCTTTATACAATGCATGCAGAGCAGAGTTAGACCGATACCCTCTAATCATCAAAATCAAGATAGGAGCCATTACATTCTACAACCATCTAAAAGGAAGCGATTCCCAAACCTTCCATAACAAAGCCATCACCTACAGAGATATGAACCTGGAGAAGAGTCCCCTAAACAAGCTGGTCCTGGGGCTCTCCAAATCATGAGAAAACAAAAAGATAATTACTTGACACATTGGAAAGAAATGACCGAAAAACAGATCACAGAACTGGAATGCTATTTGACCCAAAACAGAGAGTACACAGTAGCAGAATACCTGACCACTGTGACTGACCCAAACTTAAGGAAAGCATGTCTTTCAAGAGAAGTCAGGCTATGTGCACACTGCCCACAAAATGAGGTGGAAACTTCCTAACCTCCTGTGAGAGAGAGGAGTGGGGAGAGAGAGAGAGGAGGGTGGCGAGAGAGAGGAGTGAAGAGAGAGAGAGGAGGGTGGGGGAGAGAGAGGAGTGGGGAGAGAGAGAGAGAGAGGAGGGTGGCGAGAGAGAGGAGTGAAGAGAGAGAGAGGAGGGTGGATGGAGAGAGGAGTGGAGGAGAGGGAGAGAGGAGTGGGGAGAGAGAGAGGAGTGGGGAGAGAGAGAGGAGGGTGGATGGAGAGAGGAGTGGGGAGAGGGAGAGAGGAGTGGGGAGAGAGAGAGAGGAGTGGGGAGAGAGAGAGAGGAGGGTGGAGAGAGAGAGGAGTGAACAGAGAGAGAGGAGGGTGGAGGGAGAGAGGAGGGTGGAGGGAGAGAGAGGAGTGAAGAGAGAGAGAGGAGGGTGGAGGGAGAGAGAGGAGTGAAGAGAGAGAGAGGAGGGTGGAGGGAGAGAGGAGGGTGGAGGGAGAGAGAGAGAGGAGTGAAGAGAGAGAGAGGAGGGTGGAGGGAGAGAGGAGGGTGGAGGGAGAGAGAGGAGTGAAGAGAGAGAGAGGAGGGTGGAGGGAGAGAGGAGTGGAGGAGAGGGAGAGAGGAGTGGGGAGGGAGAGAGAGAGGAGTGGGGAGAGAGAGAGGAGGGTGGAGAGCGAGAGGAGTGAACAGAGAGAGAGGAGGGTGGAGGGAGAGAGGAGGGTGGAGGGAGAGAGAGAGAGGAGTGAAGAGAGAGAGAGGAGGGTGGAGGGTGAGAGAGAGAAGAACGAGGAGTGAGAGAAAGGTCTTTTATTATCTGAGAAGTCGGACTACAGCAGAGAGCATATGTAGGGCCAGGAGTTTTCCTGGTCAGGTCATGTTGTCAGGAAATAACTCCTGTAGACCTACAACTAAATGCCCACAGCTCTACATACTGTCCATGATATTAAAGCAAAACATGAAGACCTTACCACTTCTCCAGACATAAAGCCTTACAACCTAAATGAAGACCTTACCACTTCTCCAGACATAAAGCCTTACAACCTAAATGAAGACCTTACCACTTCTCCAGATATAAAGCCTTACAACCTAAATGAAGACCTTACCACTTCTCCAGATATAAAGCCTTACAACCTAAATGAAGACCTTACCACTTCTCCAGATATAAAGCCTTACAACCTAAATGAAGACCTTACCACTTCTCCAGATATAAAGCCTTACAACCTAAATGAAGACCTTACCACTTCTCCAGACATAAAGCCTTACAACCTAAATGAAGACCTTACCACTTCTCCAGATATAAAGCCTTACAACCTAAATGAAGACCTTACCACTTCTCCAGACATAAAGCCTTACAACCTAAATGAAGACCTTACCACTTCTCCAGATATAAAGCCTTACAACCTAAATGAAGACCTTACCACTTCTCCAGACATAAAGCCTTACAACCTAAATGAAGACCTTACCACTTCTCCAGATATAAAGCCTTACAACCTAAATGAAGACCTTACCACTTCTCCAGACATAAAGCCTTACAACCTAAATGAAGACCTTACCACTTCTCCAGATATAAAGCCTTACAACCTAAATGAAGACCTTACAACCTAAATGAAGACTTCTCCAGATATAAAGCCTTACAACCTAAATGAAGACCTTACCACTTCTCCAGACCTATAAAGCCTTACAACCTAAATAAAGCCTTACAACCTAAATGAAGACCTTACCACTTCTCCAGACATAAAGCCTTACAACCTAAATGAAGACCTTACCACTTCTCCAGATATAAAGCCTTACAACCTAAATGAAGACCTTACCACTTCTCCAGATATAAAGCCTTACAACCTAAATGAAGACCTTACCACTTCTCCAGACATAAAGCCTTACAACCTAAATGAAGACCTTACCACTTCTCCAGATATAAAGCCTTACAACCTAAATGAAGACCTTACCACTTCTCCAGACATAAAGCCTTACCAAGACATAAAGCCCTAAATGAAGACCTTACCACTTCTCCAGACATAAAGCCTTACAACCTAAATGAAGACCTTACCACTTCTCCAGATATAAAGCCTTACAACCTAAATGAAGACCTTACCACTTCTCCAGACATAAAGCCTTACAACCTGAAATGAAGACAACCTAAATGAAGACCACCACTTCTCCAGACATAAAGCCTTACAACCTAAATGAAGACCTTACCACTTCTCCAGATATAAAGCCTTACAACCTAAATGAAGACCTTACCACTTCTCCAGAAGACCTATAAATAAAGCCTTACAACCTAAATGAAGACCTTACCACTTCTCCAGACATAAAGCCTTACAACCTAAATGAAGACCTTACCACTTCTCCAGATATAAAGCCTTACAACCTAAATGAAGACCTTACCACTTCTCCAGATATAAAGCCTTACAACCTAAATGAAGACCTTACCACTTCTCCAGACATAAAGCCTTACAACCTAAATGAAGACCTTACCACTTCTCCAGATATAAAGCCTTACAACCTAAATGAAGACCTTACCACTTCTCCAGACATAAAGCCT
>NW_026286999.1:52500-55000 GCF_023373465.1 Oncorhynchus keta | reverse complement strand
TATCATTTCTATGGGAGAGAAAAGGTATACAGTATCTATGGTGAGCACCAGTAGCTTGTAGTTAGAACTATCAAAACAGGAAGGCCAGAAATAAGAGATTTTCATGAGAAAAAAACACATCACCCTCACCCTACCAATTTCTGCCATGACCTCTGACCTCCTATCCTTCCTGCTGTCTGCCTTCTGTCATGACCTCTGACCTCCTATCCTTCCTGCTGCCTGCCTTCTCTCATGACCTCTGACCTCCTATCCTTCCTGCTGCCTGCCTTCTGTCATGACCTCTGACCTCCTATCCTTCCTGCTGCCTGCCTTCTGTCATGACCTCTGACCTCCTATCCTTCCTGCTGCTTGCCTTCTGTCATAACCTCAGCGACCATGGCCCCCTATCCTTCCTGCTGCTTGCCTTCTGTCATAACCTCAGCGACCATGGCCGCCTATCCTTCCTGCTGCTTGCCTTCTGTCATAACCTCAGCGACCATGGCCCCCTATCCTTCCTGCTGCCTGCCTTCTGTCATGACCTCTGACCTCCTATCCTTCCTGCTGCTTGCCTTCTGTCATAACCTCAGCGACCATGGCCCCCTATCCTTCCTGCTGCCTGCCTTCTGTCATCACTCTGACCTCCTATCCTTCCTGCTGCCTGCCTTCTCTCATGACCTCTGACCTCCTATCCTTCCTGCTGCCTGCCTTCTGTCATGACCTCTGACCTCCTATCCTTCCTGCTGCTTGCCTTCTGTACAAATGACCTTATTTTCTAAGTGTATGATTTGTCCCCCAGACAAGCGGCCATTTGTTTCCAGTGATGGGAGGGATTAATGTGTGTGTGTGTGTGTGTGTGTGTGTGTGTGTGTGTGTGTGTGTGTGTGTGTGTGTGTGTGTGTGTGTGTGTGTGTGTGTGTGTGTGTGTGTGTGTGTGTGTGTGTGTGTGTGTGTGTGTGTGTGTGATGGATGTGTTACCAGGGAGCACAGACCTGATTTAATCAAATTGACAATTTTCACTGACACCAACCACATGCCTGGCCCTCTGCTCTCTCTGCTCTCTCTGCTCTCTCTGCTCTCTCTCTCTATCTCCTTTCTTTTTCTATCAATCCTTTCTAATCTTTCTTTCTTTCTTTCTTTCATTCTTTCTTTCTTTCTTTCCTCCCATCTCTCTCTATCAGCATGCTACCCTCCTATCTGCTTTATGTTGTTATGAATGCGCTGTAAGGCTCCTTCCCTGCTGTACTATGTTCATGCTGCTCTGCTGTGTTCAGCTAGCCTAGCGGTGTGTCTGTCTGTTAATGCTGCTCTGCTGTGTTCAGCTAGCCTAGCGGTGTGTCTGTCTGTTAATGCTGCTCTGCATGTGTTCAGCTAGCCTAGCGGTGTGTCTGTCTGTTAATGCTGCTCTGCTGTGTTCAGCTAGCCTAGCGGTGTGTCTGTCTGTTAATGCTGCTCTGCTGTGTTCAGCTAGCCTAGCGGTGTGTCTGTCTGTTAATGCTGCTCTGCATGTGTTCCACTAGCCTAGCGGTGTGTCTGTCTGTTAATGCTGCTCTGCTGTGTTCAGCTAGCCTAGCGGTGTGTCTGTCTGTTAATGCTGCTCTGCTGTGTTCAGCTAGCCTAGCGGTGTGTCTGTCTGTTAATGCTGCTCTGCTGTGTTCAGCTAGCCTAGCGGTGTGTCTGTCTGTTAATGCTGCTCTGCTGTGTTCAGCTAGCCTAGCGGTGTGTCTGTCTGTTAATGCTGCTCTGCATGTGTTCAGCTAGCCTAGCGGTGTGTCTGTCTGTTAATGCTGCTCTGCATGTGTTCTGTCTGTTAATGCTGCTAGCCTAGCCTAGGTGTGTCTGTCTGTTAATGCTGCTCTGCTGTGTTCAGCTAGCCTAGCGGTGTGTCTGTCTGTTAATGCTGCTCTGCTGTGTTCAGCTGTCTGTCTGTTAATGCTGCTCTGCTGTGTTCAGCGCCTAGTGTGTCTGTTAATGCTGCTTAATGCTGTCTGTCTGTTCTAATGCTGCTCTGCATGTGTTCAGCTAGCCTAGTGGTGTGTCTGTCTGTTAATGCTGCTCTGCTGTGTTCAGCTAGCCTAGCGGTGTGTCTGTCTGTTAATGCTGCTCTGCTGTGTTCAGCTAGCCTAGCGGTGTGTCTGTCTGTTAATGCTGCTCTGCTGTGTTCAGCTAGCCTAGCGGTGTGTCTGTCTGTTAATGCTGCTCTGCTGTGTTCAGCTAGCCTAGCGGTGTGTCTGTCTGTTAATGCTGCTCTGCTGTTCAGCTAGCCTAGCGGTGTGTCTGTCTGTTAATGCTGCTCTGCTGTTCAGCTAGCCTAGCGGTGTGTCTGTCTGTTAATGCTGCTCTGCTGTTCAGCTAGCCTAGCGGTGTGTCTGTCTGTTAATGCTGCTCTGCTGTTCCACTAACCTAGCGGTGTGTCTGTCTGTACCAGGCATGTTGTTGTCTCGTCTCCTGTCCTGTAAGGGGCCCTCAGGAGGCTCCCTCCATGTTGGTGTGTAGTGTGGTATACCTCACAGACAGGTGCTGC
>NW_026286999.1:15000-50000 GCF_023373465.1 Oncorhynchus keta | reverse complement strand
CACACCTGTCTATATAAGGTCCCACATTTCTGAGCAAAAAAACAAGCCATGAGGTTGAAGGAATTGTCCATAGACCTCCGTGACAGGATTGTGTCTTGGCACAGATCTGAGGAAAGGTACCAAAACATTTCTGCAGCATTGAAGGTCCCCAAGAACACAGTGGCCTCCATCATTCTTAAATGAAAGAAGTTTCAAGCCACCAAAACTCTTCCTAGAGCTGGCCGCCTGACCAAACTGAGCAATCAGACCTTTATGGTAGAGTGGCCAGACAGAAGCCATTTCTCAGTAAAAGAAACATGACCGCTTGCTTGGAGCTCGAAATGCACCTAAAAGACTCTCAGACCATGAGAAACAAGATTCTCTGTTATGATGAAACCAAGATTGACCTCTTTGGCCTGAATGCCAAGTGTCACGTCTGGAGGAAACCTGGCACCATCCTTACGGTGAAGCATGGTGGTGGCAGTATCATGCTGTGGGGATGTTTTTCAACGGCAGGGACTGGGAAACTAATCAGGATCGAGGCAATGATGAACGGAGCAAAGTTCAGAGATCCTTCAGAGAAACCTGCTCCAGAGTGCTCAGGACCTCAGACAGGGGTGTACAATGACCCTAAGCACACAGCCAAGTCAATGCAGGAGTGGCTTCGGGACAAGTTTCTGAATGTCCTTGAGTGGCCCAGCCAGAGCCCGGACTTGAACCCAATCGAACATCTCTGGAAAGACCTGAATATACAGTACCAGTCAAAAGGTTTTTCTTTAGTTTTACATTTTACATTTCTACATTGTAGAATAATATTATTATGGAATAACACAATACTATTATGGAATAACACAATACTATTATGGAATAACACAATAATATTATGGAATAACACAATAATATTATGGAATAACACAATAATATTATGGAATAACACATATGGAATCATGTGGTTCATATATGGAATCTGGTTTCTTCCACTTGGGGTCTTGATTGTGCACAACACATTTTATGGCAATCCAGCAATTACCTTGAGATATATCTTGTTCTCAGTCTGTTCTCAGTCTTGTTCTCAGCCTGTGGGCATCATGTGTGTAGTGATCCAGTATCCATAGCGATGCCATTTAAAAGTTATCACTGGCCCTGGCTCAGCCTTACTTACCAAGAGACGAGCGCTGAGCCTTCTTGCTAGCAAAGTCACTGATCAAGTCTTTGAAGTCCAGCTTTCTAGTTAACTGACTTTCAATGGACAGCATGGCAAGTCTAAGTCACTTATGATGTTGTACATAGCAGTAACAAACACTGTGTTCCCAAAACACCGTTGCTGCACTTTCCTGAGCTGCCTCCTCTTGAGAGGTCTCATCATGGAATCTCTTCCTCTGGAGGCTGTGTTCCTTGATAAATTGAGGTGCAACATCCATTTGCATAGCAATCAGTGTTGCCTCAGACAGGAGAGACTCCCATCCATCTCTAAGAGTCGGCATCTGTTTCTTTAAGGCTATTGATGTTGGCTGCTTCTGTGTCAAGTGAGACAGGGCTGGTTCAGGGGTATGGGGATGGGAGACAGGGCTGGTTCAGGGGGATGGGGAGACAGGGCTGGTTCAGGGGGATGGGGATGGGGAGACAGGGCTGGTTCAGGGGGATGGGGATGGGGAGACAGGGCTGGTTCAGGGGGATGGGGAGACAGGGCTGGGGGGGATGGGGATGGGGAGACAGGGCTGGTTCAGGGGGATGGGGATGGGGAGACAGAGCTGGTTCACGGGGATGGGGAAGGGGAGACAGGGCTGGTTCAGGGGTATGGGGATGGGAGACAGGGCTGGTTCACGGGGATGGGGAAGGGGAGACAGGGCTGGTTCAGGGGTATGGGGATGGGGAGACAGGGCTGCTTCAGGGGTATGGGGATGGGGAGACAGGGCTGCTTCAGGGGTATGGGGATGGGGAGACAGGGCTGGTTCAGGGGTATGGGGATGGTGAGACAGGGCTGGTTCAGGGGTATGGGGATGGGGAGACAGGGCTGGTTCAGGGGTATGGGGATGGGGAGACAGGGCTGCTTCAGGGGGGATGGGGATGGGGAGAAAGGGCTGGTTCAGGGGTATGGGGATGGGGAGTAGGGCTGGTTCAGGCCTATGAGGATGGTGATACAGGGGGTTCAGGGCTGGGGGATGGGGAGACAGGGCTGGTTCAGGGGTATGGGGATGGGGAGACAGGGCTGGTTCAGGGGTATGGGGATGGGGAGACAGGGCTGGTTCAGGGGTATGGGGAGACAGGGCTGGTTCAGGGGGGGGATGGTGAGACAGGGCTGGTTCAGGGGTATGGGGATGGGGAGACAGGGCTGGTTCAGGGGTATGGGGATGGTGAGACAGGGCTGGTTCAGGGCTGTGGGGATGGGGAGACAGGGCTGGTTCAGGGGTATGGGGAGACAGGGCTGGTTCAGGGGTATGGGGAGACAGGGCTGGTTCAGGGGTATGGGGATGGGGAGACAGGGCTGGTTCAGGGCTGTGGGGATGGGGAGACAGGGCTGGTTCAGGGGTATGGGGAGACAGGGCTGGTTCAGGTGTATGGGGATGGTGAGACAGGGCTGGTTCAGGTGTATGGGGATGGTGAGACAGGGCTGGTTCAGGGGTATGGGGATGGGGAGACAGGGCTGCTTCAGGGGTATGGGGATGGTGAGACAGGGCTGGTTCAGGGGTATGGGGATGGGGAGAGGGCTGGTTCAGGCCTATGAGGATGGTGATACAGGGCTGGTTCAGGGCTGTGGGGATGGGGAGACAGGGCTGGTTCAGGGGTATGGGGATGGGGAGACAGGGCTGGTTCAGGGGTATGGGGATGGGGAGACAGGGCTGGTTCAGGGGTATGGGGAGACAGGGCTGGTTCAGGGGTATGGGGATGGTGAGACAGGGCTGGTTCAGGGGTATGGGGATGGGGAGACAGGGCTGGTTCAGGGGTATGGGGATGGTGAGACAGGGCTGGTTCAGGGCTGTGGGGATGGGGAGACAGGGCTGGTTCAGGGGTATGGGGAGACAGGGCTGGTGCAGGGGTATGGGGAGACAGGGCTGGTTCAGGGGTATGGGGATGGGAGACAGGGCTGGTTCAGGGCTGTATGGGATGGGGAGACAGGGCTGGTTCAGGGGTATGGGGAGACAGGGCTGGTTCAGGTGTATGGGGATGGTGAGACAGGGCTGGTTCAGGGGTATGGGGATGGGGAGACAGGGCTGGTTCAGGGGTATGGGGATGGGGAGACAGGGCTGGTTCAGGGGTATGGGGATGGGGAGACAGGGCTGGTTCAGGGGTATGGGGATGGGGAGACAGGGCTGGTTCAGGGGTATGGGGATGGGGAGACAGGGCTGGTTCAGGGGTATGGGGATGGGGAGACAGGGCTGGTTCAGGGGTATGGGGATGGGGAGACAGGGCTGGTTCAGGGGTATGGGGATGGGGAGACAGGGCTGGTTCAGGGGTATGGGGATGGGGAGACAGGGCTGGTTCAGGGGATGGGGATGGGGAGGGCTGGTTCAGGGGTATGGGGATGGTGAGACAGGGCTGGTTCAGGGGGGGATGGGGAGACAGGGCTGGTTCAGGGGTATGGGGATGGGGAGACAGGGCTGGTTCAGGGCTATGGGGATGGGGAGACAGGGCTGGTTCAGGGGTATGGGGATGGGGAGGGGTATGGGCTGGTTCAGGGTATGGGGATGGGGAGACAGGGCTGGTTCAGGGCTGTGGGGATGGGGAGACAGGGCTGGTTCAGGGGTATGGGGAGACAGGGCTGGGGATGGGGAGACAGGGCTGGTTCAGGGGTATGGGGATGGGGAGACAGGGCTGGTTCAGGGGTATGGGGATGGTGAGACAGGGCTGGTTCAGGGGTATGGGGATGGTGAGACAGGGCTGGTTCAGGGGTATGGGGATGGGGAGACAGGGCTGGTTCAGGGGTATGGGGATGGTGAGACAGGGCTGGTTCAGGGCTGTGGGGATGGGGAGACAGGGCTGGTTCAGGGGTATGGGGAGACAGGGCTGGTTCAGGGGTATGGGGAGACAGGGCTGGTTCAGGGGTATGGGGATGGGGAGACAGGGCTGGTTCAGGGCTGTGGGGATGGGGAGACAGGGCTGGTTCAGGGGTATGGGGAGACAGGGCTGGTTCAGGTGTATGGGGATGGTGAGACAGGGCTGGTTCAGGTGTATGGGGATGGTGAGACAGGGCTGGTTCAGGGGTATGGGGATGGTGAGACAGGGCTGGTTCAGGGGTATGGGGATGGTGAGACAGGGCTGGTTCAGGGGTATGGGGATGGGGAGTAGGGCTGGTTCAGGCCTATGAGGATGGTGATACAGGGCTGGTTCAGGGCTGTGGGGATGGGGAGACAGGGCTGGTTCAGGGGTATGGGGATGGGGAGACAGGGCTGGTTCAGGGGTATGGGGATGGGGAGACAGGGCTGGTTCAGGGGTATGGGGAGACAGGGCTGGTTCAGGGGTATGGGGATGGTGAGACAGGGCTGGTTCAGGGGTATGGGGATGGGGAGACAGGGCTGGTTCAGGGGTATGGGGATGGTGAGACAGGGCTGGTTCAGGGCTGTGGGGATGGGGAGACAGGGCTGGTTCAGGGATATGGGGAGACAGGGCTGGTTCAGGGGTATGGGGAGACAGGGCTGGTTCAGGGGTATGGGGATGGGGAGACAGGGCTGGTTCAGGGCTGTGGGGATGGGGAGACAGGGCTGGTTCAGGGGTATGGGGAGACAGGGCTGGTTCAGGTGTATGGGGATGGTGAGACAGGGCTGGTTCAGGTGTATGGGGATGGTGAGACAGAGCTGGTTCAGGGGTATGGGGATGGTGAGACAGGGCTGGTTCAGGGGTATGGGGATGGTGAGACAGGGCTGGTTCAGGGGTATGGGGATGGGGAGACAGGGCTGGTTCAGGGCTGTGGGGATGGGGAGACAGGGCTGGTTCAGGGGTATGGGGATGGTGAGACAGGGCTGGTTCAGGGGTATGGGGATGGGGAGACAGGGCTGGTTCAGGGCTGTGGGGATGGGGAGACAGGGCTGGTTCAGGGGTATGGGGATGGTGAGACAGGGCTGGTTCAGGGGTATGGGGATGGGGAGACAGGGCTGGTTCAGGGCTGTGGGGATGGGGAGACAGGGCTGGTTCAGGGGTATGGGGATGGGGAGACAGGGCTGGTGCAGGTGTATGGGGATGGTGAGACAGGGCTGGTTCAGGGGTATGGGGATGGTGAGACAGGGCTGGTTCAGGGCTGTGGGGATGGGGAGACAGGGCTGGTTCAGGGGTATGGGGAGACAGGGCTGGTTCAGGGGTATGGGGATGGGGAGACAGGGCTGGTTCAGGGGTTTGGGGATGGTGAGACAGGGCTGGTTCAGGGGTATGGGGAGACAGGGCTGGTTCAGGGGTATGGGGAGGGGGAGACAGGGCTGGTTCAGGTGTATGGGGATGGGGAGACAGGGCTGGTTCAGGGGTATGGGGATGGTGAGACAGGGCTGGTTCAGGGGTATGGGTTAGGGGGAGACAGGGCTGGTTCAGGTGTATGGGGATGGGGAGACATGGCTGGTTCAGGTGTATGGGGAGGGGGAGACAGGGCTGGTTCAGGGGTATGGGGATGGTGAGACAGGGCTGGTTCAGGGGTATGGGGAGGGGGAGACAGGGCTGGTTCAGGGGTATGGGGAGGGGGAGACAGGGCTGGTTCAGGGGTATGGGGGGGAGACAGGGCTGGTTCAGGTGTATGGGGATGGGGAGACATGGCTGGTTCAGGTGTATGGGGAGGGGGAGACAGGGCTGGTTCAGGGGTATGGGGATGGTGAGACAGGGCTGGTTCAGGGGTATGGGGAGGGGGAGACAGGGCTGGTTCAGGGGTATGGGGAGGGGGAGACAGGGCTGGTTCAGGGGTATGGGGAGGGGGAGATAGGGCTGGTTCAGGGGTATGGGGAGGGGGAGACAGGGCTGGTTCAGGGGTATGGGGAGGGGGAGACATGGCTGGTTCAGGGGTATGGGGAGGGGGAGACAGGGCTGGTTCAGGGGTATGGGGAGGGGGAGACAGGGCTGGTTCAGGGGTATGGGGAGGGGGAGACAGGGCTGGTTCAGGGGTATGGGGAGGGGGAGACAGGGCTGGTTCAGGGGTATGGGGAGGGGGAGACATGGCTGGTTCAGGGGTATGAGGGGGAGACAGGGCTGGTTCAGGGGTATGGGGAGGGGGAGACAGGGCTGGTTCAGGGGTATGGGGATGGGGAGACAGGGCTGGTTCAGGGGTATGGGGATGGGGAGACAGGGCTGGTTCAGGGTTATGGGGAGGGGGAGACAGGGCTGGTTCAGGGCTGTGGTGATGGGGAGACAGGGCTGGTTCAGGGGTATGGGGAGGGGGAGACAGGGCTGGTTCAGGGCTGTGGGGATGGGGAGACAGGGCTGGTTCAGGGGTTTGGGGATGGTGAGACTGGGCTGGTTCAGGGGTATGGGGAGGGGGAGACAGGGGCTGCTGAGCCTGAAGCTGCATCTGTTGGGCCTGGCACCAGGCAGGGGCAGGGACAAGTGATTTAATATGAATAGCTTGCTAAAGGTTTGCCTGCATTGATTAAACGTCTGAAGAGGAGTGAAATGCAAACTCTGAATATTCTGTGAAGATATTAAGTAACTAATGTTAGGGGAGCAAAAGCAAACAGGTCCATTTCCACCACTCACAGATAACACCCAACTTCCTTTGCGAAAAAGTGGGTGACATACTGTCGCCCTTTCTGTTCTCTCTCCTGTCTTTCTTTTCATTTTTAGAAGCCAGATTTTTTTTTAGGAAGCTGAGACATGATGCTCCGCCGGCACTCCTCACTCGCAATTCACTGCTAGCAAGTACTGTTCACACCTGGTTTGGGGGCAGGACCAAACCATTTCATGTAAATAGAGAGGGGGGGGTAAGGGGGCAATACAGTGGCTCTCTGGATGTTTACTTTTTGCCCAAAACAAGAAAATAAAAAGAAACTGTTAGTTTTATTAGTACATTGTAAATAAAATATTATATTGATGATGATAGGTTAATATTGAACATGTTTCACTTAATATTCTAATATTTTTTTTAGGGGGCGCCCCTGGGTGTGAAGGTGTGGGGGTGCTTTGCTGGTGACACGGTCGGTGGCTACCACAGCATTCTGCAGCAATACGCCATCGCATCTGGTTTGCGCTTAGGGGGATTATCATTTGTTTTTCAACAGGACAATGATCCAACACACCTCCAGGCAGTGTAAGGGCTATTTGACCAATAAGGAGAGTGATGGTGCTGCATCAGATGAACTGGCCTCCACAATCAACCGACCTCAACCCAATTGAGATGGTTTGGGATGAGTTGGACCGCAGTGTGAAGGAAAAGCAGCCAACAAGTGCTCAGCATATGTGGGAACTCCTTCAAGACTGTTGGAAAAGTATTCCAGGTGAAGCTGGTTGAGAGAATGTCAAGAGTGTGCAAAGCTGTCATCAAGGCAAAGGGTGGCTACTTTGAAGAATCTCAAGTATAAAATATATTTTGATTTGTTTAACACTTTTTTGTTACTACAAGATTCCATACGTGTTATTTCATAGTTTTGATGTCTTCATTATTATTCTACAAAGTAGAAAAAAGTAAAAAATAAAGGAAAACCCTGAGTAGGGGTGTGATAACTTTTGACTGGAACAGTAGCTGTGCAGCGACGCTCCCCATCCACCCTGACAGAGCTTGAGAGGATCTGCAGAGAAGAATGGAAGAACTCCCCAAATACAATTGTGCCAAGCTTGTAGCGTCATACCCAAAAAGACTTGAGGCTGTAATCACTGCCAAAGGTGCTTCAACAAAGTACTGAGTAAAGAGTCTGAAAAATAAAGTTCTATACGTTTGCTAAAATGTCTAAAAACCTGTTTTTGCTTTGTCATCATGGGGTGTTGTGTGTAGATTGACGAGGAACAAATGCAATTTTGTCAATTTTAGAATAAGGCTGAAACGTAACAATATGTGAAAAAAAGTCAAGGGGTCTGAATACTTCCTGAAAACACTGTATCTGGTCCCTTCAGAGGGGCTTTGGACTGGATCACCAGGAGCAACATGATCCAGTTTCTGGGCCTGTTATCACCCAGGGAACAGATAGACAATAAGAACACTACTTTAAGAACATGCCCCACACAATGCAAGAGAACAAGAGAGAATAACATGTTCAAGTGTACATTTTCATTTCCTGTATGTTTTCCTCTCCCTGCACTGTGGTAATGTTCATTTCCTGTATGTTTTCCTCTCCCTGCACTGTGGTAATGTTCATTTCCTGTATGTTTTCCTCTCCCTGCACTGTGCTAATGTTCATTTCCTGTATGTTTTCCTCTCCCTGCACTGTGGTAATGTTCATTTCCTGTATGTTTTCCTCTCCCTGCACTGTGGTAATATTCATTTCCTGTATGTTTTCCTCTCGCTGTACTGTGGTAATGTTCATTTCCTGTATGTTTTCCTCTCCCTGCACTGTGGTAATGTTAATTTCCTGTATGTTTTCCTCTCCCTGCACTGTGGTAATGTTCATTTCCTGTATGTTTTCCTCTCCCTGCACTGTGCTAATGTTCATTTCCTGTATGTTTTCCTCTCCCTGCACTGTGGTAATGTTCATTTCCTGTATGTTTTCCTCTGCCTGCACTGTGGTAATGTTCATTTCCTGTATGTTTTCCTATCCCTGCATTGTGCTAATGTTCATTTCCTGTATGTTTTCCTCTCCCTGCACTGTGGTAATGTTCATTTCCTGTATGTTTTCCTCTCCCTGCACTGTGGTAATGTTCATTTCCTGTATGTTTTCCTCTCCCTGCACTGTGGTAATGTTCATTTCCTGTATGTTTTCCTCTACCTGCACTGTGCTAATGTTCATTTCCTGTATGTTTTCCTCTCCCTGCACTGTGCTAATGTTCATTTCCTGTATGTTTTCCTCTCCCTGCACTGTGCTAATGTTCATTTCCTGTATGTTTTCCTCTCCCTGCACTGTGCTAATGTTCATTTCCTGTATGTTTTCCTCTCCCTGCACTGTGGTAATGTTCATTTCCTGTATGTTTTCCTCTACCTGCACTGTGCTAATGTTCATTTCCTGTATGTTTTCCTCTCCCTGCACTGTGGTAATGTTCATTTCCTGTATGTTTTCCTCTCCCTGCACTGTGCTAATGTTCATTTCCTGTATGTTTTCCTCTCCCTGCACTGTGCTAATGTTCATTTCCTGTATGTTTTCCTCTCCCTGCACTGTGGTAATGTTCATTTCCTGTATGTTTTCCTCTCCCTGCACTGTGGTAATGTTCATTTCCTGTATGTTTTCCTCTCCCTGCACTGTGGTAATGTTCATTTCCTGTATGTTTTCCTCTCCCTGCACTGTGGTAATGTTCATTTCATGTATGTTTTCCTCTCCCTGCACTGTGCTAATGTTCATTTCCTGTATGTTTTCCTCTCCCTGCACTGTGGTAATGTTCATTTCATTCCTCTCCCTGCACTGTGGTAATGTTCATTTCCTGTATGTTTTCCTCTCCTGCACTGTGGTAATGTTCATTTCCTGTATGTTTTTCTCCCCTGCACTGTGGTAATGTTCATTTCCTGTGCACTGTGCTAATGTTCATTTCCTGTATGTTTTCCTCTCCCTGCACTGTGGTAATGTTCATTTCCTGTATCCTGCACTGTGGTAATGTTCATTTCCTGTACTCTCCCTGCACTGTGGTAATGTTCATTTCCTGTATGTTTTCCTCTGCCTGCTCCCTGCAGTGCACTGGTAATGTTCATTTCCTGTATGTTTTCCTCTCCCTGCACTGTGGTAATGTTCATTTCAGGACTCCCTGCACTGTGGTAATGTTCATTTCCTGTATGTTTTCCTCTCTCATTTCCTGTATGTTTTCCTCCTCTCCCTGCATTTCCTGTATGTTTTCCTCTCCCTGCACTGTGCAATGTTCATTTCCTGTATGTTTTCCTCTCCCTTAACTGTGGTAATGTTCATTTCCTGTATGTTTTCCTCTCCCTGCACTGTGCTAATGTTCATTTCCTGTATGTTTTCCTCTCCCTGCACTGTGGTAATGTTCATTTCCTCTCACTGCACTGTAATGTTGTTTTTGTCATCAGGCTCTGCACTGTAGGCTGTTCATTTCACTGTATGTTTTCCTCTGCACTGTGCTAATGTTCATTTCCTGTATGTTTTCCTGTCCCTGTGTGTAATGTTCATTTCCTGTATGTTTTGTCTCCCTGCACTGTGTGTAATGTTCATTTGTGTATGTTTTCCTGTCCCTGCACTGTGGTAATGTGCATTTCCTGTATGTTTTCCTCTCCCTGCACTGTGGTAATGTTCATTTCCTGTATGTTTTCATTCCTGCACTGTGTTTTTCCTGTCCCTGCACTGTGGTAATGTTCATTTCATGTATGTTTTCCTCTCCCTGCACTGTGCTAATGTTCATTTCCTGTATGTTTTCCTCTCCTGCACTGTGAATGTTCATTTCACTGGTTTATAAATCCCTGGCACTGTGCTAATGTTCATTTCCTGTAGTTTTCCTCTCCTGCACTGTGGTAATGTTCATTTCAGTAACTACTGAATAATTCATTTCCTGTATGTTTTCCTCTCGCTGTACTGTGGTAATGTTCATTTCCTGTATGTTTTCCTCTCCCTGCACTGTGGTAATGTTAATTTCCTGTATGTTTTCCTCTCCCTGCACTGTGGTAATGTTCATTTCCTGTATGTTTTCCTCTCCTGCACTGTGCTAATGTTCATTTCCTGTATGTTTTCCTCTCCCTGCACTGTAAATGTTCATTTCCTGTATGTTTTCCTCTGCCTGCACTGTGGTAATGTTCATTTCCTGTATGTTTTCCTATCCCTGCATGTGTGCTAATGTTCATTTCCTGTATGTTTTCCTCTCCCTGCACTGTGGTAATGTTCATTTCCTGTATGTTTTCCTCTCCCTGCACTGTGGTAATGTTCATTTCCTGTATGTTTTCCTCTCCCTGCACTGTGGTAATGTTCATTTCCTGTATGTTTTCCTCTACCTGCACTGTGCTAATGTTCATTTCCTGTATGTTTTCCTCTCCCTGCACTGTGCTAATGTTCATTTCCTGTATGTTTTCCTCTCACTGCACTGTGCTAATGTTCATTTCCTGTATGTTTTCCTCTCCCTGCACTGTGCTAATGTTCTTTCCTGTATGTTTTCCTACAGCACTGTGGTAATGTTCATTTCCTGTATGTTTTCCTCTACCTGCACTGTGCTAATGTTCATTTCCTGTATGTTTTCCTCTCCCTGCACTGTGGTAATGTTCATTTCCTGTATGTTTTCCTCTCCCTGCACTGTGCTAATGTTCATTTCCTGTATGTTTTCCTCTCCCTGCACTGTGCTAATGTTCATTTCCTGTATGTTTTCCTCTCCCTGCACTGTGGTAATGTTCATTTCCTGTATGTTTTCCTCTCCCTGCACTGTGGTAATGTACATTTCCTGTATGTTTTCCTCTCCCTGCACTGTGGTAATGTACATTTCCTGTATGTTTGCCTCTCCCTGCACTGTGGTAATGTTCATTTCATGTATGTTTTCCTCTCCCTGCACTGTGCTAATGTTCATTTCCTGTATGTTTTCCTCTCCCTGCACTGTGGTAATGTTCATTTCCTGTATGTTTTCCTCTCCCTGCACTGTGGTAATGTTCATTTCCTGTATGTTTTCCTCTCCCTGCACTGTGCTAATGTTCATTTCCTGTAGCATGTTTTCCTCTCCCTGCACTGTGGTAATGTTCATTTCCTGTAGCATGTTTTCCTCTCCCTGCACTGTGGTAATGTTCATTTCCTGTAGCATGTTTTCCTCTCCCTGCACTGTGGTAATGTTCATTTCCTGTAGCATGTTTTCCTCTCCCTGCACTGTGGTAATGTACATTTCCTGTAGCATGTTTTCCTCTCCCTGCACTGTGGTAATGTTCAGTGAGATGAAGTAATGACTTGGAAGGAGACTCTATAATCAACGGTTCAATCAATCATTCAACCAAAGATTGTCTTCATTTAACAAGATGATGTTATCCACATAAAGATCAACCCACCACATCTCAACCCTATTAACATACAGCAGGCTCATCTATCACTGGAGTGTAACAGGACACACACTGACTGGTCAGACATATTACATGCTAATGGTTTTTGTCATCAGGCTCTGCGTAGTAGGCTGCCATGTCACTGTAAGACCCTGGACGCTGATGGGAGTGTGTGTGTGTGTGTGTGTGTGTGTGTGTGTGTGTGTGTGTGTGTGTGTGTGTGTGTGTGTGTGTGTGTGTGTGTGTGTGTGTGTGTGTGTGTGTGTGTGTGTTGTGTGCTTGCGTGTGTTGAGCATACACTCCCTCACTGTATTCAGAAGCATTAACAGTGTTGGCCCATTGTGCTTAGTGTAATATAAATCCTTCAGTACACTATGAACCCCCACCTTTCACTGGTTTATAAATGTAGGCCAACAATGCCCTCAGTTAGGATGTGGGTCACACCTATAGTAAATACTGTAAATTACAGTAACTACTAGAATAATACAGTAACTACTAGAACAATACAGTAACTATTAGAAGAATACAGTAACTACTAGAATAATGCAGCAACTATTAGAATAATACAGTAACTACTAGAACAATACAGTAGTTACTAGAACAATACTATAACTGCTAGAATAATACAGTAACAACTAGAATAATACAGTAACAACTAGAATAATACAGTAGATAGTAGCTATTAGAATAATACAATAACTACTAGAATAATACAGTAGCTATTAGAATAATACAGTAACTACTGTATAATATTCTATTAGTTACTGTATTATTCTAATAGTTACTGTATTACTGTATTATTGTAGTAGTTACTGTATTATTCTAATAGTTACTGTATTGTTCTACTAGAATAATACAGTAACTACAAGAATAATACAGTAGCTATTAGAATAATACAGTAACTACTGGAATAATTCAGTTTTCTGACACCATTTCTTCCATTTTGATGGAGTAGAAGACCACTCCTCTACCGGATACCTTTACAGACAACCTCTTGATAAGTGGACCACTCCTCTAGCGGATCCCTTTACAGACAACCTCTTGATAAGAGGACCACTCCTCT
Organism: Oncorhynchus keta; assembly: GCF_023373465.1. Lineage (NCBI taxonomy): Eukaryota > Metazoa > Chordata > Actinopteri > Salmoniformes > Salmonidae > Oncorhynchus > Oncorhynchus keta. Next base: position 36,957 of record NW_026286999.1, on the reverse strand, counting down.
ACCGGATACCTTTACAGACAACCTCTTGATAAGAGGACCACTCCTCTGGACATGGTTCTACAGTACCTGCACCATTATCTGGACATGGTTCTACAGTACCTGCACCATTATCTGGACATGGTTCTACAGTACCTTTACAGACAACCTCTTGACATTTCTCAGATGATGCAGATAAATGGCGGAGATCTTTGTGGGCTATACTCAGCCTTGTCTCAGGATGGTAAGTTGGTGGTTGAAGATATCCCTCTAGTGGTGTGGGGGCTGTGCTTTGGCAAAGTGGGTGGGGTTATATCCTTCCTGTTTGGCCCTGTCCAGGGGTGTCCTCGGATGGGGCCACAGTGTCTCCTGACCCCTCCTGTCTCAGCCTCCAGTATTTATGCTGCAGTAGTTTGTGTCGGGCGGCTAGGGTCAGTTTGTTATATCTGGAGTACTTCTCCTGTCCTATTTGGTGTCCTTTGTGAATCTAAGTGTGCGTTCTTTAATTCTCTCCTTGTTTCTTTCTCTCTCTCGGAGGACCTGAGCCCTAGGACCATGCCCCAGGACTACCTGACATGATGACTCCTTGCTGTCCCCAGTCCACCTGGCCATGCTGCTGCTCCAGTTTCAACTGTTCTGCCTTACTATTATTTGACCATGCTGGTCATTTATGAACATTTGAACATCTTGGCCATGTTCTGTTATAATCTCCACCGGGCACAGCCAGAAGAGGACTGGCCACCCCACATATGCTCTCTCTAATTCTCTCTTTCTTTCTTTCTCTCTCTCGGAGGACCTGAGCCCAAGGACCGTGCCCCAGGACGACCTGACATGATGACTCCTTGCTGTCCCCAGTCCACCTGACTGTGCTGCTGCTCCAGTTTCAACTGTTCTGCCTTATTATTATTCGACCATGCTGGTCATTTATGAACATTTGAACATCTTGGCCATGTTCTGTTATAATCTCCACCCGGCACAGCCAGAAGAGGACTGGCCACCCCACATAGCCTGGTTCCTCTCTAGGTTTCTTCCTAGGTTTTGGCCTTTCTAGGGAGTTTTTCCTAGCCACCGTGCTTCTACACCTGCATTGCTTGCTGTTTGGGGTTTTAGGCTGGGTTTCTGTACAGCACTTTGAGATATCAGCTGATGTACGAAGGGCTATATAAATACATTTGATTTGATTTGATTTGAAATGCTGACATTGAGGATACACACTACTGTCTCAAAGCCGGCTATAATGTTGTAGTACAATAATCAATAGTCCAACCGCTGGATAAACTGTCAATGCTCAATTCAATTAACCCAAGCTTCATCGTCATGTCAGCCCTGGTCACGGCATTATGAGCACAACTCTCATGTCTGACCACGATTTCTCGTCTCCATGCCACTTCCTGTGTGCATTTCCACCTTCACACTAGTTTACAACCGTTCTTTCTGCTTTCAGTTAGTCCAGTGATCTATTAGAGCAAGCCCTCTCTACCCTGACAGCAGTAGCACTCTTTCCCTTTTCACTCCCTCATTTGAGTCATTTAGCAGACACTCGTTTCCAGAGCCAGTCAGTGCATTCTTAAGATAGCTAGGTGGGACAACCACACATCTCAGTTACAGGCTGCGTTTAGGCAGGAACCCTAATTATGATATTTGTTTCACTAATTGGCCTTTGTGACGTGTGAGAACTGTGAGGTCACACTTCCGCGTTGTCTCTATGCTGCTGTGCTGTTTGTGGCTAATTGGCTCCCTGCCAAACTTTAAATGTTGTACGCACCATTATCTGGACATGGTTCTACAGTACCTGCACCATTATCTGGACATGGTTCTACAGTACCTGCACCATTATCTGGACATGGTTCTACAGTACCTGCACCATTATCTGGACATGGTTCTACAGTACCTGCACCATTATCTGGACATGGTTCTACAGTACCTGCACCATTATCTGGACATGGTTCTACAGTACCTGCACCATTATCTGGACATGGTTCTACAGTACCTGCACCATTATCTGGACATGGTTCTACAGTACCTGCACCATTATCTGGACATGGTTCTACAGTACCTGCACCATTATCTGGACATGGTTCTACAGTACCTGCACCATTATCTGGACATGGTTCTACAGTACCTGCACCATTATCTGGACATGGTTCTACAGTACCTGCACCATTATCTGGATATGGTTCTACAGTACCTGCACCATTATCTGGACATGGTTCTACAGTACCTGCACCATTATCTGGACATGGTTCTACAGTACCTGCACCATTATCTGGACATGGTTCTACAGTACCTGCACCATTATCTGGACATGGTTCTACAGTACCTGCACCATTATCTGGACATGGTTCTACAGTACCTGCACCATTATCTGGACATGGTTCTACAGTACCTGCACCATTATCTGGATATGGTTCTACAGTACCTGCACCATTATCTGGACATGGTTCTACAGTACCTGCACCATTATCTGGATATGGTTCTACAGTACCTGCACCATTATCTGGACATGGTTCTCAGTACCTGCAGGACATGGTTCTACCTGCACCATTATCTGGACATGGTTCTACAGTACCTGCACCATTATCTGGACATGGTTCTACAGTACCTGCACCATTATCTGGACATGGTTCTACAGTACCTGCACCATTATCTGGATATGGTTCTACAGTACCTGCACCATTATCTGGATATGGTTCTACAGTACCTGCACCATTATCTGGATATGGTTCTACAGTACCTGCACCATTATCTGGACATGGTTCTACAGTACCTGCACCATTATCTGGACATGGTTCTAGTACAGGATATACCTGCACCATTATCTGGACATGGTTCTACAGTACCTGCACCATTATCTGGATATGGTTCTACAGTACCTGCACCATTATCTGGACATGGTTCTACAGTACCTGCACCATTATCTGGATATGGTTCTACAGTACCTGCACCATTATCTGGACATGGTTCTACTGGACCATTATCTGGACATGGTTCTACAGTACCTGCACCATTATCTGGATTATGGTTCTACAGTACCTGCACCATTATCTGGATATGGTTCTACAGTACCTGCACCATTATCTGGATATGGTTCTACAGTACCTGCACCATTATCTGGACATGGTTCTACCTGCACCATTATCTGGACATGGTTCTACAGTACCTGCACCATTATCTGGACATGGTTCTACAGTACCTGCACCATTATCTGGACATGGTTCTACAGTACCTGCACCATTATCTGGATATGGTTCTACAGTACCTGCACCATTATCTGGACATGGTTCTACAGTACCTGCACCATTATCTGGACATGGTTCTACAGTACCTGCACCATTATCTGGACATGGTTCTACAGTACCTGCACCATTATCTGGATATGGTTCTACAGTACCTGCACCATTATCTGGACATGGTTCTTCAGTACCTGCACCATTATCTGGACATGGTTCTCCAGTACCTGCACCATTATCTGGACATGGTTCTACAGTACCTGCACCAGCCCAAAAAGATAAGTAGTAACATTACCGTGATCTAATTGCAGTCGCTGTTCTCATAATATGCAGGAGAACTATCACCTTGCGGTGTGGATAGCCGAGCTGCAAGCCCAGCTTCAGATGCAATCGTTAGTTAAGGGGTGAAACACTAAGTACACCAGTAAGTACTAGGTATAAATCATTTTATACTACTCCTGAGCCGGACAAAGTTCTCAAGGCTTCTGGAAAGAAATGCTGACGGCAGGCTCAACCAGTGTCACTCATTCAGCCAACAGAAACTTTTAACCGGTTCTCCCCATTAAGCAACGAGTCTGAGTCAGACGCCGAGCCTTCTCAGGTCTCTCCTCCACCCGAAGCCTCCCACCATTAGCTCTGAAAAATGTATAACCCTAGTCATTGGAGAATCCATTATCCACAATATTGTGGTGTGTAGAGAGTACAGGGATATTGTTATCCACGTCGGCACCAACGATGTTAGGATGAAACAGTCAGAGGTCACCAAGCTCAACATAGCTTCAGCGTGTAAATTTGCTAGAAAAATGTGTCGGCATCTAGTATTTGTTTCTGGCCCCCTCCCAGTTAGGGGGAGTGATGAGCTCTACAGCAGAGTCTCACAACTCAATCGCTGGTTGAACACTGTTTTCTGCACCTCCCAAAAGATATAATTTGTAGATAATTGGCCCTCTTTCTGGGACTCAACCACAAACAGGACAAAGCCTGGCCTGCTGAGGAGTGATGGACTCCATCCTAGCTGAAGGGGTGCTCTCATCTCATCTATGAACATAGACAGGACTCTAACTCCTCGAGCTCCACAATGACATAGGGTGCAGGACAGGGAGCAGGCTGCTAGCCAGCCTGCCAGCTTAGTGTAGTCTGCCACTAGCACAGTCAGTGTAGTCAGCTCAGCTATACCCATTGAGACCGTGTCTGTGCCTCGATCTAGGTTGGGCAAAACTAAGCATGGCAGTGTTCGCCTTAGCAATCTCAATGGAATAAAGACCTCCTCCATTCCTGTCATTATTGAAAGAGATTATAATATCTCACATCTATAAATAGGGCTACTTAATGTTAGATCCCTCACTTCTCAAAATTTGGGGAAAAGCTGTTGCGCAGCAACTCACTACCTTCCCAAAGACAAATAATGTACATGAAATGCTTCAGTCTGGTTTTAGTACCCATAATAGTACTGAGACTGCACTCGTGATGGTGGTAAATTACCTTTTAATGGCGTCAGACCAAGGCTCTGCATCTGTCCTCGTGCTCCTAGACCTTAGTGCAAATTTTGACACCATCGATCACCACATTCTTTTGGAGAGATTGGAAACCTTAATTGGTCAACACGGTCAAGTTCTGGCCTGGTTTAGATCTTATCTGTCGGAAACAGTTTGTCCCTGTTATGTTTCGGTGTTCCTCAAAGTTTAGTTTTAGGACCACTATTGTTTTCACTTTATATTCTACCTCCTTGTCATTCAGAAACACATACACTTTCACTGCTATGCGGATGACACACAGCTGTACATTTCGATTAAACATTGTGAAGCCCCAAAATTGCCTACCCTGGTAGCCTGTGTTTCAGACATAACTTTTTAAGGCTAGGGGGCAGTATTCGAAAGTTTGGATGACAGGTTCCCAAAGTAAACTCTGAAAATCTGATCACTGAAAACTGTAAAATATATCAATGCGCCACTTGCATGTATTGTTGAATGGAAACCAAATTACATGGGGCTTAGATTGCAATTCCTACAGCTTCCACACGATGTCACCAGTCTTGTCAATTGCCTGGGCTTTGTTTCTTGGTCAAACGAGAGAGAGCCCATTTCTTCCAGTCTCCGACAGGATGTTTTGGATGAGAAATATCCGGACATGATTTGAAGACTATCAATTTGATAGATTATTAACGTTTACTAATACCTAAAGTTGGATTACAAAAGTATTTCGAAGTGTTTTGTGAAAGTTTATCGTCAACTTTTTTAATTAAAAAAAATGACGTTGCGTTATAAAACTGTCTTTTTTCCTGGATCACACAATCTTCATAGATCGATAGTTAGGGTATATATGGACCGATTTAATCGAAAAAAGACCCAATAGTGATGTTTATGGGACATCTAGGAGTGCCAACAAAGAAGATCGTCAAAGGTAATGAATGTTTTACATTTTATTTCTGCGTTTTGTGTAGCGCCGGCTATGCTAATTATTTTGTTTACGTCCCCTTCTGGTATTTTGGGGTGTTGCATGCTATCAGATAATAGCTTCTCATGCTTTCGCCGAAAAGCATTTTAAGAATCTGACTTGTTGGCTGGATTCAGTTTTAACGAGTGCTATTAGCATTTAGCGTAGTGCATTTGCATATGTCTGGATGGGACGCCTGCGTGCCAGGTCGACTTAAGAGGTTTTAACTAGGCAAGTCAGTTAAGAACAAATTCTTATTTTCAATGACAGCCTAGGAACAGTGGGTTAACTACCTGTACCTTGTCAGCTCGGGGGTTTGAACTTGAAACCTTCCGGTTACTAGTCCAACGCTCTAACCACTAGGCTACCCTGCCGCCCTTGTGAGTATAACAGAACTGATTTGGCAGGCGAAACCACGAGGACAATCCATCCAGGATTTTTTTGTTGTTGCGGTCATTGGACATTCCAATGCTTTTTTATCGGAAAGCCTAATTATTAGGACCCAGATTGCAGGTCCTATGGCTTCCACTAGATGTCAACAGTCTTTAGAAATGGTTCACTGTTTTGTTTTTTTAAATGAAGTATTCGTATTCTTTCTAAGTGTCACTCAGAAGGACTCTAGTCTTTTGAAGGGCAGCTTTTTTCCTTCTTCATAACATTGCAAAAATCAGAAACATTTTGTTCAAAAATGATGTAGAAATGCTAATCCATGCTTTTGTCACTTCAATATTAGACTACTGCAAGGCTCTACTCTCCGGCTACCTGGATAAAGCACAAAATAAACTTAAATTGGGTCTAAACACGGCTGCTAGAATCTTGACTAGAACTCCAAAATGTTATCATATTACTCCAGTGCTAGCACAGCCCCCCACCACTAGAGGGATATCCACAGACCACCAATTTACTACCCTGAGACAAGGCTGAGTACAGCACTCGAAGATCTCCTCCTCCGCATGAGCCACAGGGCGCGCAAAACCGGACAGGAAGATCACATCAGTGACTCAACCACAGTGTCCCCAGACCCCCCCTGTCTCAGCCTCCAGTATCTATGCTGCAATAGTCCATGTGCCCGGGGGCAAGGGTCAGTCTGTTATATCTGGTGTAATTCTTATCTGGTGTCCTGTGTGAATTTAAGTATGCTCTAATTCTCTCTCTTTCACTCTCTCCCTCCCCTCCCGGAGGACCTGAGCCTGAGGACCATGCCTCAGGACTACCTGGCCTGATGACTCCTGGCTGTCTGCAGTCCACCTGGTTGTGTTGCTGCTCCCGTTTAAACTGTAATGCCTACGGCTATGAAACCTTGACCTGTTCACCAGACGTGCTACCTTGTCCCGTACCTGCTGTTTTACGACTCTCCCTCTCCCTTTCTCTCTCTCTCTCTCCCTCTCTCTCTCTCCCTTTCCCTATCTCTCTATCTCTCTCTCTCTCTCCCTCTCTCTCTCTACCTTTCCCTATCTCTCTATCTCTCTCTCCTTCTATATTGCACCTACTGTCTCGACCTCTGAATGCTTGGCTATGAAAAGCCAACTGACATTTATTCCTGAGGTACTGACCTGTTGAACCCTCTACAACCACTGTGATTATTATTTGACCCTGCTGGTCATCTATGAACGTTTGAAGAACAGCCAGAAGAGGACTGGTCACCCCTCAGAGCCTGGTTTCTTCCTAGGCTCCTGCCTTTCTAGGGACTTTTTCCTCTCCCCCCCTTCTCTATCCTGACAGCTCAGAGAGCATTAGAAATACTGTCTCTCTCCTTTTTTCTCTCTACCCCCCCCTCCCCTCTGTCCTCCCCTTCTCTCCAGATTAATGAACCTTCCCACTGTCTGTTTACTCAATAGCACTAAATATCCCGCCTCGACACGTCATCCGCATAAATTACGAACATTTTAATTTGGAGAAGCAATCAATGAGCAGCAGAGCACTTGTTTTCCGAGCCTCTGTCTCTGCATGGGAGATTTACAAGGGCTCCCTCTCTTTTCCACTCGTTGGGCTTTTATTGATTTAGTTTGTCATTAGTGATGACTTCCTCAAATGTTGCCTCTCCATTGTAACAAATCACTTAGTTTTGAGAAAGAATTTACATTGACATTTTAGTCATTGAGCAGCTTAACCAGAGCGACTCACAGGAACAGTTAGGTTTAAATGATTTTTCACCTAGTCGGCTAAGGAATTTGAACCAGGGACCTTTCAGCTACTGGCCCAACACCAGGGTAGCAGGGTAGCAGGGCATTAAGGTAGCAGGGCATTAGGGTAGCAGGGTAGCAGGGTATTAGGGTAGCAGGGTAGCAGGGTATTAGGGTAGCAGGGTATTAAGGTAGCAGGGTAGCAGGGTATTAGGGTAGCAGGGTAGCAGGGTAGCAGGGTAGCAGGGTATTAGGGTAGCAGGGTAGCAGGGTATTAAGGTAGCAGGGTAGCAGGGTAGCAGGGTAAGGTAGCAGGGTAGCAGGGTATTAGGGTAGCAGGGTAGCAGGATATTAGAGTAGCAGGTGTGGGAGAAAGATATACATATAGGGAGGAACATAATACTGTAACACAAGAGAAAGATACACTTAGAGTGCATTTGCCATTCTGGTAAAATGCATTGTCTATTGTATAGGACAGGAGGCCAGAGTAAGGCCATGAGAGTATAGGACAGCTGAACATTAAAAACAGACCACACGAAGAGAAGGCAACTGGACACACTAAAGATAGAGGAGACACATAGTCTGCTGATCCTAGATAACACACATATAAAAGAACGCATTAAGCTAAGTGCAGGGACAAAGCAAGCCTATAGAATAGAGGAATGTATATTATTTTTAGGACAAAGCAAGGGTCTTGCCACCATTATAATCTGACGAAAAGCAGATATGGGTGTTATTGGGTGTGAACAAGCAGGAAGCCTGAACTAAAAAGATAATGGTAGGCAGAAGAATTAGGGGAAGTATGTTTATCTGCATATGGGTTGGACCCATATGCTATATGTGTATAAATACAGGAGCCGGGGCTCTGGGAAGCGGTGTGTGTTCCGCGGACCACTCCGGCTTGCTATACTTTGTATTAAAAGCCTATTTGATTTCACAAGTTCTTGCAAGCGTCATATTTGAACCGATTTTCCACAACACAGGGTAGCAGGGCATTAAGGTAGCAGGGCATTAGGGTAGCAGGGTAACAGGGTATTAGGGTAGCAGGGCATTAAGGTAGCAGGGCATTAGGGTAGCAGGGTAACAGGGTATTAGGGTAGCAGGGTAGCAGGGTATTAGGGTAGCAGGGTAGCAGGGTAGCAGGGTATTAAGGTAGCAGGGCAGCAGGGTAGCAGGGAAGCAGGGAATTAGGGTAGCAGGGTGGCAGGGAATTAGGGTAGCAGGGTGGCAGGGTATTATGGTAGCAGGATAGCAGGACAATAGGGTATTATGGTAGATGGGTAGCAGGGTATTATGGTAGAAGGGCAGCAGGGTAGAAGGATATTAGGGTAGCAGGGTAGAAGGATATTAGGGTAGCAGGATAGCAGGGTATCAGGGTATTATGGTAGATGGGTAGCAGGGTATTATGGTAGCAGGGTATTTGGGTAGGATGTTATTAGGGTAGCAGGTTATTAGGGTAGGAGGTTATTAGGGTAGAAGGTTATTAGGGTAGGATGTTATTAGGTTAGCAGGGTATTAGGGTAGGAGAAATTGGGGTAGCAGGGTATTAGGGTAGCAGGTTATTAGGGTAGAGGTTATTAGGGTAGTGTCACGCCTTGGTCTTAGTATTTTGTGTTTTCTTTACTTATTTGGTCAGGCCAGGGTGTGACATGGGTTATTGTGGTGTGTTTTTTGTCTTGGGGTTTTGTGGGGTGTCTAATTAGTCTATGGCTGCCTGAGGCGGTTCTCAATCAGAGTCAGGTGATTATCGTTGTCTCTAATCGGGAGCCATATTTAGGCAGCCATATTCTGTGAGTGTTTTCGTGGGTGATTGTTCCTGTCTCTGTGTTAGTATTCACCAGATAGGTTGTAATAGGTTTCGCGTTTCATTTGTTGTTTTTGTTATTAAGTTATTTCATGTATCGTCTTTTCTTCATTAAAGAACATGAGTAACCACCACGCTGCATTTTGGTCCGCTTCTCCTTCAACTGACGAACGCCGTTACAGAATCACCCACCACACCCGGACCGAGCGGCGTGGTAACAGGCAGCGACAGCAGGAGCAGCGAAAGGAGGAATGGACATGGGAAGACGTGTTGGATGGCAAAGGTTGTTACACTTGGGAGGAGATACTGGCCGGAAGAGATCGCCTCCCATGGGAACAGGTGGAGGCACTTAGGAGAGCAGAGGCAGCCAGAGATAGGAGCCGACGATACGAGGGAACACGGTTGGCAAGGAAGCCTGAAAAGCAGCCCCAAAAATGTATTGGGGGGCTCAGGGAGAGTGTGGCAGAGTCAGGGTTCAGACCTGAGCCAACTCCCCCTGTTAATCGTGAGGAGCAGCGATCAAAGGACTTCTGGACTTGGGAGGAGATATTGGACGGAAAAGGACCCTGGGCACAGCCTGGTGAATATCGACGCCCCAAAGAAGAACTGGAGGCGAAGAAAGCGGAGAGGCGCTGGTATGAAGAGGCAGCACGACGAAGTGGATGGAAGCCTGAGAGTCAGCCCCAAAAATGTATTGGGGGGGGGCTTACAGGGAGTATGGCTATGCCAGGTAGGAGACCTGCGCAAACTCCCTGTGCTTACCGGGGCTAGAGAGACCGGGCAGGCACCGTGTTATGCTATGGAGTGCACGGTGTTTCCAGTGCGGGTGCATAGTCCGGTGCGGTTCATACCAGCTCTTTGTATTGGCCGGGCTAGAGTGGGCATGGAGCCAGGTAAGGTTGGGCAGGCTCGGTGCTCAAGAGCTCCAGTGCGCCTGCACGGTCCGGTCTATCCAGAGCCACCTCCACACACCAGTCCGCCGGTGGCAGCTCCCCGCACCAGGCTTCCTGTGCGTGTTCTCTATCCAGTTCCACCAGTGCCAGCACCACGCATCAGGCCTACAGTGCGCCTCGCCTCTCCAGCGCTGCTGGAGTCTCCCGCCTGTTCAGCGCTTCCAGAGCCTTCCTCCTCTACACCGCTGCTGGAGTCCCCCGCCTGTTCAGCGCAGCCTGAGCTGCCAGTCTTCATGGAGCAGCCAGAGCTGCCAGTTTGCATGGAGCAGCCAGAGCTGTCAGCCTGCTTGGAGCAGCCTGAGCTGTCAGTCTGCATGGAGCAGCCTGAGCTGCCAGTCTGCATGGAGCAGCCAGAGCTGTCAATCTGCATGGAGCAGCCAGAGCTTTCAGTCTGCATGGAGCAGCCAGAGCTGTCAGTCTGCATGGAGCAGCCAGAGCTGCCAGTCTACATGGAGCAGCCAGAGCTGCCAGTCTGCATGGAGCAGCCAGAGCAGCTTGATCCGCCAGTCAGCCATGATCTTTCAGATCTGCCAGTCAACCAGATTCTTCCAGATCTGCCAGTCAACCAGACTCTTCCAGATCTGCCAGTCAACCAGACTCTTCCAGATCCGCCAGCCAGCCAGGATCTGCCGGAGCCTGACTACCTGCCTGAGCTTCCTCTCAGTGCTGAGCTTCCTCTCAGTGCTGGGCTTTCTCTCAGTGCTGGGCTTTCCCTCAGTGCTGGGCTTTCCCTCAGTGCTGGGCTTTCCCTCAGTGCTGGGCTTTCCCTCAGTGCTGGGCTTTCCCTCAGTGCTGGGCTTCCCCTCAGTGCTGAGCTGCTCAGTGCTGAGCTGCCCCTGCTGAGCTGCCCGTCCCGAGCTTCCCCTCAGTCCCGAGCTGCCCCTCAGTCCCGAGCTGCCCCTCAGTCCCGAGCTGCCCCTCAGTCACGAGCTGCCCCTCAGTCCAGTGGGGTTCTGGGTGAGGACTACTAGGCCATGGTCAGCGGCGAGGGGACTATCCCAGGACGCGAAGGGGAAGAACTATGACATTAATGGAGTGGGGTCCACGTCCCGAGCCGGAGCCGCCACCATGGACAGACGCCCACCCAGACCCTCCCTATGGTTTTGAGGTGCGTCCGGGAGTCCGCACCTTAGGGGGGTTCTGTCACGCCTTGTTCTTAGTATTTTGTGTTTTCTTTACTTATTTGGTCAGGCCAGGGTGTGACATGGGTTATTGTGGTGTGTTTTTGTCTTGGGGTTTTGTGGGGTGTCTAATTAGTCTATGGCTGCCTGAGGCGGTTCTCAATCAGAGTCAGGTGATTATCGTTGTCTCTGATCGGGAGCCATATTTAGGCAGCCATATTCTGTGAGTGTTTTTGTGGGTGATTGTTCCTGTCTCTGTGTTAGTATTCACCAGATAGGCTGTAATAGGTTTTGCGTTTCGTTTGTTGTATTTGTTATTAAGTTATTTCATGTATCGTCTTTTCTTCATTAAAGAACATGAGTAACCACCACGCTGCATTTTGGTCCGCTTCTCCTTCAACTGACGAACGCCGTTACAGAATCACCCACCACACCCGGACCGAGCGGCGTGGTAACAGGCAGCGACAGCAGGAGCAGCGAAAGGAGGAATGGACATGGGAAGACGTGTTGGATGGCAAAGGTTGTTACACTTGGGAGGAGATACTGGCCGGAAGAGATCGCCTCCCATGGGAACAGGTGGAGGCACTTAGGAGAGCAGAGGCAGCCAGAGATAGGAGCCGACGATACGAGGGAACACGGTTGGCAAGGAAGCCTGAAAAGCAGCCCCAAAAATTTATTGGGGGGAGGGCTCAGGGAGAGTGTGGCAGAGTCAGGGTTCAGACCTGAGCCAACTCCCCCTGTTAATCGTGAGGAGCAGCGATCAAAGGACTTCTGGACTTGGGAAGAGATATTGGACGGAAAAGGACCCTGGGCACAGCCTGGTGAATATCGACGCCCCAAAGAAGAACTGGAGGCGGAGAAAGCGGAGAGGCGCTGGTATGAAGAGGCAGCACGACGAAGCGGATGGAAGCCTGAGAGTCAGCCCCAAAAATGTATTTGGGGGCGGCTTACAGGGAGTATGGCTATGCCAGGTAGGAGACCTGCGCAAACTCCCTGTGCTTACCGGGGGGCTAGAGAGACCGGGCAGGCACCGTGTTATGCTATGGAGCGCACAGTGTTTCCAGTGCGGGTGCATAGCCCGGTGCGGTTCATACCAGCTCTTTGTATTGGCCGGGCTAGAGTGGGCATCGAGCCAGGTAAGGTTGGGCAGGCTCGGTGCTCAAGAGCTCCAGTGCGCCTGCACGGTCCGGTCTATCCAGAGCCACCTCCACACACCAGTCCGCCGGTGGCAGCTCCCCGCACCAGGCTTCCTGTGCGTGTTCTCTATCCAGTTCCACCAGTGCCAGCACCACGCATCAGGCCTACAGTGCGCCTCGCCTCTCCAGCGCTGCTGGAGTCTCCCGCCTGTTCAGCGCTTCCAGAGCCTTCCTCCTCTACAGCGCTGCTGGAGTCTCCCGCCTCTACAGCGTAGCCTGAGCTACCAGTCTGCATGGAGCAGCCAGAGCTGCCAATCTGCATGGAGCAGCCAGAGCTGTCAATCTGCATGGAGCAGCCAGAGCTGCCAGTCTGCATGGAGCAGCCAGAGCAGCTAGATCCGCCAGTCAGCCATGATCTTCCAGATCTGCCAGTCAACCAGATTCTTCCAGATCTGCCAGTCAACCAGACTCTTCCAGATCTGCCAGTCAACCAGACTCTTCCAGATCCACCAGCCAGCCAGGATCTGCTGGAGCCAACTACCTGCCTGAGCTTCCTCTCAGTGCTGAGCTTCCTCTCAGTGCTGAGCTTTCTCTCAGTGCTGGGCTTTCCCTCAGTGCTGGGCTTTCCCTCAGTGCTGGGCTTTTCCTCAGTGCTGGGCTTTCCCTCAGTGCTGGGCTTCCCCTCAGTGCTGAGCTGCCCCTCAGTGCTGAGCTGCCCCTCAGTCCAGTGGGGTTCTGGGTGAGGACTACTCGGCCATGGTCGGCAGCGAGGGTGGACTATCCCAGGACGCGAAGGGGAAGAACTATGACATTAATGGAGTGGGGTCCACGTCCCGAGCCGGAGCCGCCACCGTGGACAGACGCCCACCCAGACCCTCCCTATGGTTTTGAGGTGCGTCCGTGAGTCCGCACCTTAGGGGGGTTCTGTCACGCATTGGTCTTAGTATTTTGTGTTTTCTTTACTTATTTGGTCAGGCCAGGGTGTGACATGGGTTATTGTGGTGTGTTTTTGTCTTGGGGTTTTGTGGGGTGTCTAATTAGTCTATGGCTGCCTGAGGCGGTTCTCAATCAGAGTCAGGTGATTATCGTTGTCTCTGATCGGGACCCATATTTAGGCAGCCATATTCTGTGAGTGTTTTTGTGGGTGATTGTTGCTGTCTCTGTGTTAATATTCACCAGATAGGCTGTAATAGGTTTTGCGTTTCGTTTGTTGTATTTGTTATTAAGTTATTTCATGTATCGTCTTTTCTTCATTAAAGAACATGAGTAACCATCACGCTGCATTTTGGTCCGCTTCTCCTTCAACTGACGAACGCCGTTACAGGTAGCAGGTTATTAGGGTAGCAGGGTATTATGGTAGCAGGGTAGCAGGGTATTATGGTAGATGGGTAGCAGGGTGGTATTGTATCATTCAAGTGTGCAGCAGTGTTATTGAAATCTGTGAAGGCAAACAGACATTTCCTGCCCTTTACATTTCCACACTGTCTCATTAATGCGCGCGCACACACACACACACACACACACACACACACACACACACACACACACACACACACACACACACACACACACACACACACACACACACACACACACACACACACACACACACACACACACACACACACACACACACACACACACACACACACACACACACACACCATGTGAGATAGTAACCCCTGAACTTCCCAAATGTCAAGCGTATTGGTATATTACAGCTGGCCTATTTCCTACTGTCTGTAGATGAGAGGTTGAGAAACTGAGACTGTAGAGAGATTGAGAAAATTACACTGTAGAGAGATTGAGAAAATTACACTGTAGAGAGATTGAGAAAATTACACTGTAGAGAGATTGAGAAAATTACACAGTAGAGAGATTGAGAAAATGACACTGTAGAGAGATTGAGAAAATGACACTGTAGAGAGATTGAGAAAATGACACTGTAGAGAGATTAAGAAAATGACACTGTAGAGAGATTGAGAAAATGACACTGTAGAGAGATTGAGAAAATGACACTGTAGAGAGATTGAGAAAATGACACTGTAGAGAGATTGAGAAAATGACACTGTAGAGAGATTAAGAAAATGACACTGTAGAGAGATTGAGAAAATTACACTGTAGAGAGATTGAGAAAATTACACTGTATCAAATCAAATCAAATTGATTTATATAGCCCTTCGTACATCAGCTGATATCTCAAAGTGCTGTACAGAAACCCAGCCTAAAACCCCAAACAGCAAGCAATGCAGGTGTAGAAGCACGGTGGCTAGGAAAAACTCCCTAGAAAGGCCAAAACCTAGGAAGAAACCTAGAGAGGAACCAAGCTATGTGGGGTGGCCAGTCCTCTTCTGGCTGTGCTGGGTGGAGATTATAACAGAACATGGCCAAGATGTTCAAATGTTCATAAATGACCAGCATGGTCGAATAATAATAAGGCAGAACAGTTGAAACTGGAGCAGTAGAGAGATTGAGAAAATGCGACTGTAGAGAGATTGATAAAATGACACTGTAGAGAGACTGAGAGAAGCTGGAAGTTAGATGTCCTTCCAGGTCTTAGATGTCCTTCCAGGTCTTAGATGTTCTTCCAGGTCTTAGATGTTCTTCCAGGTCTTAGATGTCCTTCCAGGTCTTAGATGTTCTTTGGTGATTTATCTTGTCTGAAGTACATTTCTTCTATAAAGCACTTCTTCAGTTCCCCTTTACAACGGCTTCATCATTTGTTTCATGTGTCTCCTGGATCAAAATTGGGATCTATATAGGCTGATGTATGTTACATCTCGCTCATATAGTTGTATGGTGAAACTAGGCTTGAGGGTGTGTGTGGTGAAACTAGGCTTGAGGGTGTGCTTGGTGAAACTAGGCTTGAGGGTGTGTGTGGTGAAACTAGGCTTGAGGGTGTGCGTGGTGAAACTAGGCTTGAGGGTGTGCTTGGTGAAACTAGGCTTGAGGGTGTGCTTGGTAAAACTAGGCTTGAGGGTGTGCTTGGTGAAACTAGGCTTGAGGGTGTGCTTGTGGAAACTAGGCTTGAGGGTGTGCGTGGTGAAACTAGGCTTGAGGGTGTGCGTGGTGAAACTAGGCTTGAGGGTGTGCTTGTGGAAACTAGGCTTGAGGATGTGCGTGGTGAAACTAGGCTTGAGGGTGTGCGTGGTGAAACTAGGCTTGAGGGTGTGCTTGGTGAAACTAGGCTTGAGGGTGTGCTTGGTGAAACTAGGCTTGAGGGTGTGCATGGTGAAACTAGGCTTGAGGGTGTGCTTGGGGAAACTAGGCTTGAGGGTGTGCTTGGTGAAACTAGGCTTGAGGGTGTGCGTGGTGAAACTAGGCTTGAGGGTGGGTGTGGTGAAACTAGGCTTGAGGGTGTGCTTGGTAAAACTAGGCTTGAGGGTGTGCCTGGGGAAACTAGGCTTGAGGGTGTGCTTGTGGAAACTAGGCTTGAGGGTGTGCTTGGTGAAACTAGGCTTGAGGGTGTGCGTTGTGAAACTAGGCTTGAGGGTGTGCGTGGTGAAACTACGGGTCCATCTCATAGCCTAAGGCAGCAGAATGGGTTCATCTCATAGCCTAAGGCAGCAGAATGGGTCCATCTCATAGCCTAAGGCAGCAGAATGGGTCCATCTCAAAACCTAAGGCAGCAGAATGGGTTCATCTCATAGCCTAAGGCAGCAGAATGGTCCATCTCATAGCCTAAGGCAGCATAATGGGTTCATCTCATAGCCTAAGGCAGCAGAATGGGTCCATCTCATAGCCTAAGGCAGAAGAATGGGTCCATCTCATAGCCTAAGGCAGCATAATGGGTTCATCTCATAGCCTAAGGCAGCAGAATGGGTTCATCTCATAGCCTAAGGCAGCAGAATGGGTTCATCTCATAGCCTAAGGCAGCAGAATGGGTTCATCTCATAGCCTAAGGCAGCAGAATGGGTCCATCTCATAGCCTAAGGCAGCAGAATGGGTTCATCTCATAGCCTAAGGCAGCAGAATGGGTCCATCTCATAGCCTAAGGCAGCAGAATGGGTTCATCTCATAGCCTAAGGCAGCAGAATGGGTTCATCTCATAGCCTAAGGCAGCAGAATGGGTCCATCTCATAGCCTAAGGCAGCAGAATGGGTTCATCTCATAGCCTAAGGCAGCAGAATGGGTTCATCTCATAGCCTAAGGCAGCAGAATGGGTTCATCTCATAGCCTAAGGCAGCAGAATGGGTCCATCTCATAGCCTAAGGCAGCAGAATGGGTCCATCTCATAGCCTAAGGCAGCAGAATGGGTTCATCTCATAGCCTAAGGCAGCAGAATGGGTCCATCTCATAGCCTAAGGCAGCAGAATGGGTTCATCTCATAACCTAAGGCAGCAGAATGGGTTCATCTCATAGCCTAAGGCAGCAGAATGGGTCCATCTCATAGCCTAAGGCAGCAGAATGGGTCCATCTCATAGCCTAAGGCAGCAGAATGGGTTCATCTCATAGCCTAAGGCAGCAGAATGGGTTCATCTCATAGCCTAAGGCAGCAGAATGGGTCCATCTCATAGCCTAAGGCAGCAGAATGGGTTCATCTCATAGCCTAAGGCAGCAGAATGGGTCCATCTCATAGCCTAAGGCAGCAGAATGGGTCCATCTCATAGCCTAAGGCAGCAGAATGGGTTCATCTCATAGCCTAAGGCAGCAGAATGGGTTCATCTCATAGCCTAAGGCAGCAGAATGGGTTCATCTCATAGCCTAAGGCAGCAGAATGGGTCCATCTCATAGCCTAAGGCAGCAGAATGGGTTCATCTCATAGCCTAAGGCAGCAGAATGGGTTCATCTCATAGCCTAAGGCAGCAGAATGGGTTCATCTCATAGCCTAAGGCAGCAGAATGGGTCCATCTCATAGCCTAAGGCAGCAGAATGGGTCCATCTCATAGCCTAAGGCAGCAGAATGGGTCCATCTCATAGCCTAAGGCAGCAGAATGGGTTCATCTCATAGCCTAAGGCAGCAGAATGGGTCCATCTCATAGCCTAAGGCAGCAGAATGGGTCCATCTCATAGCCTAAGGCAGCAGAATGGGTCCATCTCATAACCTAAGGCAGCATAATGAGATATAGATTTTTATTTGACCGTTAATGACAGAACTACTGGAGCAACAGTTTGAGAGTAATAAATAATATTCAGATAAAAAGATGTGATTAAATATACAAGTCTGTGAGTAGACAAGGACTGTAAAATATGGGTAAAAAAACCCATCTATTCTTGTGTTGTTTAACTTGAGGTCCGATCTCATCAGTATTTGATCAATTATTTACATCCAACATTATTATGATGAAGGCACCACACTGAAGAATCCTGGGTTCTTGAGGCTCTGTTTTGCTGTATAAAAGTACATGAACTGAGGTATAATAACTTCAGAGACACTGTGTGGACTGAGCAATCTGAACACAGAGGCCCTACTTCAGAGCCAGCATCTTCCCCCACTCACCCATCCTCTCCCCCACTCCCACAGCCTCACCCAGCCCCACTCACACAATATCAAATGGGACATGATTTCTATTTGAAACTACAGAGATCACAGTCTCCTCTCTCTCTGACAGCCTTGTTGGTTGAGGCGTCCAAGGAGAGACAACGTTCTGAGATGAGAACAGAAGAACTGTCTGTCTGTTATAAATAATTTGTGTATGATGATATTACTCAAGGATGGGTGAAACTACACAGGGATGGGTGATACTACACAGGGATGGGTGAAACTACACAGGGATGGGTGAAACTACACAGGGATGGGTGATACTACACAGGGATGGGTGATAGTACACAGGGATGGGTGATACTACACAGGGATGGGTGATACTACACAGGGATGGGTGATACTACACAGGGATGGGTGAAACTACACAGGGATGGGTGAAACTACACAGGGATGGGTGAAACTACACAGGGATGGGTGATACTACACAGGGATGGGTTAAACTACACAGGGATGGGTGATACTACACAGGGATGGGTGAAACTACACAGGGATGGGTGATACTACACAGGGATGGGTGAAACTACACAGGGATGGGTGATAGTACACAGGGATGGGTGATACTACACAGGGATGGGTGATACTACACAGGGATGGGTGATACTACACAGGGATGGGTGATACTACACAGGGATGGGTGATACTACACAGGGATGGGTGATACTACACAGGGATGGGTGAAACTACACAGGGATGGTTGATACTACACAGGGATGGTTGATACTACACAGGGATGGGTGATACTACACAGGGATGGGTGAAACTACACAGGGATGGGTGATACTACACAGGGATGGGTGAAACTACACAGGGATGGGTGATAGTACACAGGGATAGGTGATACTACACAGGGATGGGTGATACTACACAGGGATGGGTGATACTACACAGGGATGGGTGATACTACACAGGGATGGGTGATACTACACAGGGATGGGTGATACTACACAGGGATGGGTGATACTACACAGGGATGGGTGATACTACACAGGGATGGGTGACACTACACAGGGATGGGTGATACTACACAGGGATGGGTGATACTACACAGGGATGGGTGATACTACACAGGGATGGGTGATACTACACAGGGATGGGTGATACTACACAGGGATGGGTGATACTACACAGGGATGGGTGATACTACACAGGGATGGGTGATACTACACAGGGATGGGTGATACTACACAGGATGGGTGATACTACACAGGGATGGGTGAAACTACACAGGGATGGGTGATACTACACAGGAATGGGTGATACTACACAGGGATGGGTGAAACTACACAGCACGAACAGCAACTTCAAAACATAATATTTTCAAAGGATACAGTTATCACACACGAGACGCAATAAAACGCAATAAACACCATCAAATGGCAAAAGCAATAATCTCTGACATGTAAAAAGACATCTAACAGTCTCTCAACGGGAATGTTCTCCTCCTCTCCCTCCCCCTTCCACTCTCCACGGTAAACAGAGAGAGCATCATGACAAATTACTCAACATTCTATAAATAAAGCAGGATCAGCACTCTACACACCACCAATGCTCTCTGACGTAAAGAGAGGCCTGTGGCCCAGCGGCATCTGTCTGAGTGTGTGTGTGTGTGTGTGTGTGTGTGTGTGTGTGTGTGTGTGTGTGTGTGTGTGTGTGTGTGTGTGTGTGTGTGTGTGTGTGTGTGTGTGTGTGTGTGTGTGTGTGTGTGTGTGTGTGTAGTGTGCCGTGCCGTGCCAGAGTGGGCTCTTCTCTCTCTTCCACTGCCATGTAAATTTGGGACACTTAGCCACCAGCTGGTGGTACCACTTCTTTGGTGCCGCTGGCAACACGCCACCGGCATGGATGAGCTATCACTATACCAACCACTCCATGTAATGCCAGTTAGAGAGCCGTGCGAAACCCAAATCCCTACACCAGTGGAGGCTCCTCAGAGGAGGAAGCGGAGGACCATCCTCTTCAGTGAATTAGAAAAAACTATACAAAATATAATCACATCACCAAATAATCGATTAAATCATATAATTTTGCAATGAAGGTCTACAGTAGCCACGACAGCACTCTGGGTGGCACCATGGTGTAGCCAGAGGACAGCTAGCTTCCATCCTCCTCTGGGTACATTGACTTCCATACAAAACCTAGGAGGCTCATGATTCTCACCCCCTTCCATAGACTTACACAGTAATTATGATAACTTCCGGAGGACTTCCTCCAACCTATCAGAGCTCTGGCAGCATGAACTGACATGTTGTCCCCCTAATAAAAGGATCAGAGAATGAATCTGGTACTGAAAGTAGAAGCTACAGCTAGCTAGCACTGCAGTGCATAAAATGTGGTGAGTAGTTGATTGAAAGAGAGAGAAATAATATAGTTGAACACTTTTGAACAAATACATTTCTTACAAAATGAAGGAGAAGCAAGAGAGAGAGATTCCATCATTTTTTTCAACTTTCAGTTTCATTTACTTAGTTAGCAAATGCAGCTAGCTAGTTTAGCCTATTCAAACACTCTGCTCAAACAGAGGGATGCTATGTTAACTAGCTGGCTATGACAGGGGGATGCTATGTTAGCTAGCTGGCTATAACAGAGGGATGCTATGTTAGGTAGTTGGCTATGACAGAGGGATGCTATGTTAGCTAGCTGGCTATGACAGAGGGATGCTATGTTAGCTAGCTGGCTATGACAGAGGGATGATATGTTAGCTAGCTGGCTATGACTATCCAACTCTTCCAAGTGAAGGTAAGCTTTTGGTTTTACTAATGTATTGCCACCACCCCCCACTGGTGTAACTGCTTACTGACTATACACTGTAACTTTACTGCATGATTGTAGTGGGTTTACTAACACATTAGTTCTATTAGCTATGTTGACTGTGACGTTACATTTTAAAATTAATTTTTTACCTTTATTTTACTAGGCAAGTCAGGTAAGAACAAATTCTTATTTACAATGACGGCCTACCGGGGAACAGTGGGTTTACTGCCTTGTTCAACCAGAACAACAGATTTGTACCTTGTCAGCTCGGGGATACGATCTTGCAACCTTTCGGTTACTAGTCCAACACTCTAACCACTAGGCTACCCTGCCGCCTCTACACTCTAACCACTAGGCTACCCTGCCACCTCTACACTTTAACCACTAGGCTACCCTGCCACCTCTACACTCTAACCACTAGGCTACCCTGCCACCTCTACACTCTAACCACTAGGCTACCCTGCCACCTCTACACTCTAACCACTAGGCTACCCTGCCACCTCTACACTCTAACCACTAGGCTACCCTGCCACCTCTACACTCTAACCACTAGGCTACCCTGCCACATCTACACTCTAACCACTAGGCTACCCTGCCACCTCTACACTCTAACCACTAGGCTACCCTGCCACCTCTACACTCTAACCACTAGGCTACCCTGCCACCTCTACACTCTAACCACTAGGCTACCCTGCCACCTCTACACTCTAACCACTAGGCTACCCTGCCACCTCTACACTCTAACCACTAGGCTACCCTGCCACCTCTACACTCTAACCACTAGGCTACCCTGCCACCTCTACACTCTAACCACTAGGCTACCCTGCCACCTCTACACTCTAACCACTAGGCTACCCTGCCACCTCTACACTCTAACCACTAGGCTACCCTGCCACCTCTACACTCTAACCACCAGGCTACCCTGCCACCTCTACACTCTAACCACTA
>NW_026286999.1:0-5000 GCF_023373465.1 Oncorhynchus keta | reverse complement strand
CTATATAATCCAAACCATTTGAACATTATTCATCAGAGCACCACAACTTGGTTGAGACTGTGTTTGCAGATGAAGTGAACTATCCATGGGAGCATCTTGAGGTGATCTAAATGCAATAGGCGTCACTACAGTCCCTGGCGCACAATTGGCACAGCGTCTTCCGGGTTTGGCCGGGGTAGGCCGTCATTGTAAATAAGAATTTGTTCTTAACTGACTTGCCTAGTCAAATAAAGGTTCAATTTAACATTTAAATGTGAAGTGAGCCCTCAGAGAATGGATGAATTAACTAGGCTGAGAGGGAAAGGAAGACTCCAGCTGCTCGGAAGGAAAGGCTAGGTTTCTAACTCTCCCTATCTCTGTCTCTGCCTCTCTCTCTGTCTCTACTTCTCTCTCTCTCTCTCTCTCTTTGCTGGAGGCTGCACTCCAGGAGGGAGAGAGAGACACAGAGAGGTAGATACACACAGAGAGAGAGAGAGAGAGAGAGAGAGAGAGAGAGAGAAGAGAGAGAGAGAGAGAGAGAGAGAGAGAGAGAGAGAGAGAGAGAGAGAGAGAGAGAGAGAGAGACAGAGCGAGAGAGAGCCAGAGAGAGAGAGAGCAGAGCGAGAGAGACAGAGAGAGACATTATTTATTCTATTTCTACTAAGGGCTGTTCTTGTCTTCATTGTTGTCTACATTGTTGTAAACATTGTTCTCTATATTAATGTCTACATTGTTGTCTACATTGTTGTCTACATTGTTGTCTACATTGTTGTCTACATTGTTGTCTACATTGTTGTCTACATTGTTGTAAACATTGTTGTCTACATTTGTGTATACATTGTTGTAAACATTGTTGTCTACATTTGTGTATACATTGTTGTAAACATTGTTGTCTACATTGTTGTCTACATTGTTGTAAACATTGTTGTCTACATTGTTGTAAACATTGTTGTAAACATTGCTGTCTACATTGTTGTAAACATTGTTGTAAACATTGTTGTCTACATTGTTGTAAACATTGTTGTAAACATTGTTGTAAACATTGTTGTAAACATTGCTGTCTACATTGTTGTAAACATTGTTGTCTACATTGTTGTAAACATTGTTGTCTACATTGTTGTAAACATTGTTGTCTACATTGTTGTCTACATTGTTGTCTATATTGTTGTCTACATTGTTGTAAACATTGCTGTCTATATTGTTGTAAACATTGTTGTCTACATTGTTGTCTACATTGTTGTCTACATTGTTGTAAACATTGTTGTCTACATTGTTGTCTACATTGTTGTCTACATTGTTGTCTACATTGTTGTAAACATTGTTGTCTACATTGTTGTCTACATTGTTGTCTACATTGCTGTCTACATTGTTGTCTACATTGTTGTAAACATTGTTGTCTACATTGTTGTCTACATTGTTGTAAACATTGCTGTCTATATTGTTGTAAACATTGTTGTCTACATTGTTGTAAACATTGTTGTCTACATTGTTGTCTACATTGTTGTCTATATTGTTGTCTACATTGTTGTAAACATTGCTGTCTATATTGTTGTAAACATTGTTGTCTACATTGTTGTCTACATTGTTGTCTACATTGTTGTAAACATTGTTGTCTACATTGTTGTCTACATTGTTGTCTACATTGTTGTCTACATTGTTGTAAACATTGTTGTCTACATTGTTGTCTACATTGTTGTCTACATTGCTGTCTACATTGTTGTCTACATTGTTGTAAACATTGTTGTCTACATTGTTGTCTACATTGTTGTAAACATTGCTGTCTATATTGTTGTAAACATTGTTGTCTACATTGTTGTCTACATTGTTGTCTACATTGTTGTAAACATTGTTGTCTACATTGTTGTCTACATTGTTGTCTACATTGTTGTAAACATTGTTGTCTACATTGTTGTCTACATTGTTGTCAACATTGTTGTCAACATTGTTGTCTACATTGTTGTCTACATTGTTGTCTACATTGTTGTAAACATTGTTGTCTACATTGTTGTCTACATTGTTGTCTACATTGTTGTCTACATTGTTGTAAACATTGTTGTCTACATTGTTGTAAACATTGCTGTCTACATTGTTGTAAACATTGTTGTCTACATGGTTGCTTTGGCAATATTGACGCAACGGTTTTCATGCCAATAAAGCAGCTTGAGTTTGAGAGAGAGAGAAAGACAGAGAGAAAGGCAGAGAGAAAGGCAGAGAGAAAGGCACAGAGAGACAGAGAAAGGCAGAGAGAGAGAAAGACAGAGAGAAGGCACAGAGAGACAGAGAAATGCAGAGAGTGGGAAATTAGAAAGAGAGAGAGAAAGAGAGAGAGAGACATGCAGAAAGGCAGAGAGAGAGAAAGACAGAGAGAAAGGCACAGAGAGACAGAGAAAGGCAGGGAGAAAGGCAGAGAGAGAGAGAAAGACAGAGAGAAAGGCAGAGAGAGACAGAGAAAGGCAGAAAGGCAGAAAGAGACAGAGAAAGGCAGAGAGTGAGAAAGGAGAAAGAGAGATAGAAAGAGAGAGAGAGACATGCAGAAAGGCAGAGAGAAAGGCAGAGAGAGACAGACAAAGGCAGAGAGTGAGAAAGGAGAAAGAGAGATAGAAAGAGAGAGAGAGACATGCAGAAAGGCAGAGAGAAAGGCAGAGAGAGACAGAGAAATGCAGAGTGAGAAAGGTTAAAGAGGGATAGAAAGAGAGAGAGAGACATGCAGAAAGGCAGAGAAAGGCAGAGAGAAAGGCAGAGAGAGACAGAGAAAGGCAGAGAGTGAGAAAGGAGAAAGGCAGAGAGAGACATGCAGAAAGGCAGAGAGAAAGGCAGAGAGTGAGAAAGGTTAAAGAGAGATAGAAAGAGAGAGAGAGACATGCAGAAAGGCAGAGAGAAAGGCAGAGAGAGACAGAGAGTGAGAAAGGAGAAAGAGAGATAGAAAGAGAGAGAGAGAGACATGCAGAAAGGCAGAGAGAAAGGCAGAGAGAGACAGAGAAAGGCAGAGAGTGAGAAAGGAGAAAGAGAGATAGAAAGAGAGAGAGAGACATGCAGAAAGGCAGAGAGAAAGGCAGAGAGAGACAGAGAAAGGCAGAGAGTGAGAAAGGAGAAAGAGAGATAGAAAGAGAGAGAGAGACATGCAGAAAGGCAGAGAGAAAGGCAGAGAGAGACAGAGAAAGGCAGAGAGTGAGAAAGGAGAAAGAGAGATAGAAAGAGAGAGAGAGACATGCAGAAAGGCAGAGAGAGACAGAGAAATGCAGAGAGTGAGAAAGGAAAAAGAGAGATAGAAAGAGAGAGAGAGACATGCAGAAAGGCAGAGAGGCAGGCAGAGAGAGACAGAGAAAGGCAGAGAGTGAGAAAGGAAAAAGAGAGATAGAAAGAGAGAGAGAGACATGCAGAAAGGCAGAGAGGCAGGCAGAGAGAGACAGAGAAAGGCAGAGAGTGAGAAAGGAAAAAGAGAGATAGAAAGAGAGAGAGAGACATGCAGAAAGGCAGAGAGAAAGGCAGAGAGAGACAGAGAAAGGCAGAGAGTGAGAAAGGAGAAAGAGAGATAGAAAGAGAGAGAGAGACATGCAGAAAGGCAGAGAGAGACAGAGAAATGCAGAGAGAGAGAAAGGAAAAAAGAGAGATAGAGAGAGACATGCAGAAAGGCAGAGAGAGACAGAGAAATGCAGAGAGTGAGAAAGGAGAAAGAGAGATAGAAAGAGAGAGAGAGACATGCAGAAAGGCAGAGAGAGACAGAGAAAGGCAGAGAGTGAGAAAGGAGAAAGAGAGATAGAAAGAGAGAGAGAGACAGAGAAAGGCAGAGAGAAAGGCAGAGAGAGACAGAGAAAGGCAGAGAGTGAGAAAGGAGAAAGAGAGATAGAAAGAGAGAGAGAGACATGCAGAAAGGCAGAGAGAAAGGCAGAGAGAGACAGAGAAATGCAGAGTGAGAAAGGTTAAAGAGGGATAGAAAGAGAGAGAGAGACATGCAGAAAGGCAGAGAGAGACAGAGAAAGGCAGAGAGAAAGGCAGAGAGAGACAGAGAAAGGCAGAGAGTGAGAAAGGAGAAAGGCAGAGAGAGACATGCAGAAAGGCAGAGAGAAAGGCAGAGAGTGAGAAAGGTTAAAGAGAGATAGAAAGAGAGAGAGAGACATGCAGAAAGGCAGAGAGAAAGGCAGAGAGAGACAGAGAGTGAGAAAGGAGAAAGAGAGATAGAAAGAGAGAGAGAGACATGCAGAAAGGCAGAGAGAAAGGCAGAGAGAGACAGAGAAAGGCAGAGAGTGAGAAAGGAGAAAGAGAGATAGAAAGAGAGAGAGAGACATGCAGAAAGGCAGAGAGAAAGGCAGAGAGAGACAGAGAAAGGCAGAGAGTGAGAAAGGAGAAAGAGAGATAGAAAGAGAGAGAGAGACAGAGAAAGGCAGAGAGAAAGGCAGAGAGAGACAGAGAAAGGCAGAGAGTGAGAAAGGAGAAAGAGAGATAGAAAGAGAGAGAGAGACATGCAGAAAGGCAGAGAGAGACAGAGAAATGCAGAGAGTGAGAAAGGAAAAAGAGAGATAGAAAGAGAGAGAGAGACATGCAGAAAGGCAGAGAGGCAGGCAGAGAGAGACAGAGAAAGGCAGAGAGTGAGAAAGGAAAAAGAGAGATAGAAAGAGAGAGAGAGACATGCAGAAAGGCAGAGAGGCAGGCAGAGAGAGACAGAGAAAGGCAGAGAGTGAGAAAGGAAAAAGAGAGATAGAAAGAGAGAGAGAGACATGCAGAAAGGCAGAGAGAAAGGCAGAGAGAGACAGAGAAAGGCAGAGAGTGAGAAAGGAGAAAGAGAGATATAAAGAGAGAGAGAGACATGCAGAAAGGCAGAGAGAGACAGAGAAATGCAGAGAGTGAGAAAGGAAAAAGAGAGATAGAGAGAGACATGCAGAAAGGCAGAGAGAGACAGAGAAATGCAGAGAGTGAGAAAGGAGAAAGAGAGATAGAAAGAGAGAGAGAGACATGCAGAAAGGCAGAGAGAGACAGAGAAAGGCAGAGAGTGAGAAAGGAGAAAGAGAGATATAAAGAGAGAG